>NC_089220.1:38216560-38516560 GCF_963924675.1 Phocoena phocoena | reverse complement strand
TGGATTTATTCTCTTTGGGACTCGCTGTGCTTCCGGGACTTCCTTTCCCATGTTAAAGAAGTTTTAGACAATAACCTCTTCAAATATTTTCTCTGGTCCTTTCTCTCTCTCTCTTCTCCTTCTGGGACCCCTATAATATGAATGATGTTGCTGTCTTCATTTAGGCTGTCTTCATTTCTTTTCATTTTTTTTACTTTATTCTGTTCTGCAGCAGTGAATTCCAACATTCTGTCTGTCTTAGTTCTTCTGAGTCAGTTATTCTGTTATTGATTCCTTCTAGTGTAATTTTCATTTCATTTATTGTATTGTTCATCTCTGTTTGTTTGTTCTTTAATTCTTCTAGGGCTTTGTTAAACATTTCTTGCATCTTCTTGTTCTTTGCCTCTATTCTTTTTCTGAGGTCCTGGATCATCTTCACTATCATTATTCTGAATTCTCTTTCTGGAAGGTTGTCTATCTCCACTTTATTTAGTTGTTTTTCTGGGGTTGTATCTTGTTCCTTCATCTGGTACATAGTCCTCTGCCTTTTGATCTTGTCTATCTTTCTGTGAATGTGGTTTTTGTTCCACAGGCTGCAGGATTGTAGTTCTTCTTTCTTCTGCTGTTTGCCCTCTGGTGGATGAGGCTATCTAAGAGGCTTGATGGGAGGGACTGGTGGTGGGTAGAGCTTACTGCTGCTCTGGTGGGCAGAGCTCAGTAAAACTTTAGTCCACTTGACTGTTGATTGGTGGGCTGCATTCCCTGCCTGTTGGTTGTTTGGCTTGAGGCAACCCAACACTGGAGCCTACATGGGCTCTTTGATGGAGCTAATGACAGACTCTGGGAGTGATCAGGCCAAGGAGTACTTCCCAGAACTTCTGCTGCCAGTGTCCTTGTCCTCACGGTGAGCCACAGCATCACCCCCCCCCCACCTCTGCAGGAGACCCTCCAACACTAGCAGGTAGGTCTGGTTCAGTCTCCCCTCGGGTCACTGCTCCTTCCCCTGGGTCCTGCTGCACACACTACTTTGTTTGTGCCCTCCAAGAGTGCAGTCTCTGTTTCCTCCAATCCTGTTGAATTCCTGCAATTAATTCCCACTAGGCTTCAAAGTCTGATTCTCTAGGAATTCTTCCTCCTGTTGCCAGACCCCCGTGTTGGGAAGCCTGACGTGGGACTCAGAACCTTCACTCCAGTGGGTGGATTTCTGTGCTATAAGTGTTCTCCAGTCTGTGAGTCACCCACCCACCAGTTATGGGATTTGATTTTACTATGGTTGAGGCCCTTCTACCGTCTCATTGTGGCTTCTCCTTTGTCTTTGGATGTGGAGTATCTTTTACGGTGACTTCCAGTGTCTTCCTGTTGATGATTGTCCAGCACATAGTTGTGATTCTGGTGTTCTCACAAGAGGGAGTGAGAGCACGTCCTTCTACGCTGCCATCTTGGTTCCTCTCCATATATTTTTTCTTTTTCTCTTTTTATGAATGTGTATGTGTATGTTTCTTTGTGTGATTTTTTCTGTATAGCTTTTACCACTTGTCCAAGTGTTCTGTCTGTTGGTTTTTTGGGTTTTTTTTTTTGCTTGTTTCTTTTAGTATAGTTTTTAATGCTTGTTATCATTGGTGGATTTGTTTTTTGGTTTGGTTGCTCTTTTCTTTCTTTCTGTTTTTATTAACCTTTTATTTTTAATAATTTTTATTTCAATAACTTTATTTATTTTATTTTTCTTTCTTATTTTCTCTTCTTTTCTCCTTTTTCTTCTGAGCTGTGTGGCTGAAGGGTCTTGGTGCTCTGGCTGGATGTCAGACCTGAGCCTCTGAGGTGGGAGAGCCATGTTCAGGACATTTGTCTATCAGAGACCTCTCAGCAGCACTTAATGTCAAACGGTGAAAGTTCTCCCAGCGATGTCTATCTCAATGCTAAGACCCATCTCCACTGAACGACCAGCAAGCTACAGTGCTGGACACCCTATGCCAAACAACTAGCAAGACAAGAACACAATCCCACCCATGAGCACAGAGGCTGCCTAATATCTTAAGAATTTCACAGACACCCCAAAACGCACCACCGCAAGCAGTCCTGCCTGCCAGAAATACAAGATCCAGCCTCATCCACCAGAACACAGGCACCAGTCCCCTCCAAAAGGAAGCCTACAAAAGCCACTGAACCAACCATACCCACTGGGCAAACACCAAAAACGATGGAACTATGAACCAGCAGTCTGCAAAAAGGAGAACCCAAAGACAGTAAGGTAAGCAAAATGAGAAGACAGAGAAATACAAAGCAGATGAAGGAGAAAGGTAAAAACCCATCAGACCAAATAAATGAAGAGGAAATAGGCAGTCTACCTGAAAAAGAATTTAGTGTAATGATAGTAAACATGAACCAAAGTTTTGGAAATAGAATGGAGAAAATACAAAAACCGTTTAACAAGGACCTAGAAGAACTAAAGAGCAAACAAACAATGATGAAAAACACAACAAATGAAATTTAAAATTCTCTAGAAGGAATTAATGACAGAATAACTGAGGCAGAAGAACAAAGAGGTGACCTGGAAGATAAAATAGTGGAAATAATGATCACAGAGGAGAATAAAAGAAAAAAGGAAAGAAAAGAATTGAGGACAGTCTCAGAGACCTCTGGGACAATATTAAATGCACCAACATTCTCACTATAGGGGTCCCAGAAGAAGAAGAGAAAAAAAAAAAGGGACTGAGAAAGTATTTTAAGAGATTATAGTTGAAAACTTCCCGA
This sequence comes from Phocoena phocoena, assembly GCF_963924675.1. NCBI lineage: Eukaryota > Metazoa > Chordata > Mammalia > Artiodactyla > Phocoenidae > Phocoena > Phocoena phocoena. The sequence goes on along the minus strand of NC_089220.1, from coordinate 38,513,830 downwards.
ATGTGGGAAAGGAAATAGTCATTCAACGCCAGGAAGCACAGAGAGTCCCTTACAGAATAAATCTAAGGAGAAACATGCCAAGACACATATAATCAAACTATCAAAAATTAGATACAAAGAAAAAATATTAAAAGCAGCAAGCAAAAGGAACAAATAACATACAAGGGAATCTCCATAAGGTTAACAGCTGATCTTTCAGTAGAAACTCTGCAAACCAGAAGGGAATGGCAGGACATATTTAAAGTGATGAAAGGGAAAAACCTACAACCAAGATTACTCTACCCAGCAACTATCTCATTCACATTCGATGGAGAAATTAAAAATGTAACAGACAAGCAAAAGCTAAGAAAACTCAGCACCAGCAAACCAGCTTTACAACAAATGCTAAAGGAACTTCTCTAGGAAGGAGACACAAGGGAAGGAAAAGACCTAAAAAAACAAACTCAAAACAATTAAGAAAATGGTAATAAGAATATACATATCGATAATTACCTTAAATGTAAATGCATTAAATGCTCCAGCTGAAAGATACAGACTTGCTGAATGGATACACAAACAAGACCCATATATATACTGCCTACAAGAGACCCACTTCAGACCTAGGGACACATACAGACTGAAAGTGAGAGGATGGATAAAGATATTCCATACAAATGGAAATCAAAAGAAAGCTGGAGTAGCAATTCTTATATCAGACAAAGTAGACTTTAAATTAAAGACTATTACAAGAGACAAAGAAGGACACTACATACTGATCAAGGGATCAATCCAAGAAGAAGATATAACAATTGTAAATATTTATTCACCCAACACAGGAGCATCGCAATACCTAAGGCAAATGTTAACAGCCATAAAAGGGGAAATCAACAGTAACACAATAATAGTAGGGGATTTTAACACCCCACTTTCACCAATGGACAGATCATCCAAAATGAAAATAAATAAGGAAACACAAGCTTTAAATGAGACATTAAACAAGATGGACCTAATTGATATTTATAGGACATTCCATCCAAAAACAGAATACACATTCTTCTCAAGTGCTCATGGAATATTCTCCAGGATAGATCATATCTGGGGTCACAAATCAAGCCTTGGTAAAGTTAAGAAAATTGAAATCGTATCAAGTATCTTTTCTGACCACAACGCTATTAGACTAGGTATCAATTACTGGAAAAAGTCTGTAAAAAATACAAATACACGGAGGCTAAACAATACGTTACTAAATAACCAAGAGATCACTGAAGAAATCAAAGAGGAAATCTAAAAATACCTAGAAGCAAATGACAATGAAAACATGATGACCCATAATCTATGGGATGCAGCGAAAGCAGTTCTAAGAGGGAAGTTTATAGCAATACAATCCTACCTCAAGAAAAAAGAAACATCTCAAATAAACAACCTAACCTTACACCTAAAGCAATTAGAGAAAGAAGAAAAGAAAACCCCAAAGTTAGCAGAAGGAAAGAAATCATAAAGATCAGATCAGAAATAAATTAAAAGGAAATGAAGCACACAGTAGCTAAGATCAATAAAACTAAAAGCTGGTTCTTTGAGAAGATAAACAAAATTGAAAAATACTAGCCATACTCATCAAGAAGAAATGGGAGAAGACTCTAATCGATAGAATTATAAATAAAAAGAAGTAACAACTGACACTGCAGAAATAAAAAGGATCATGAGAGATTACTACAAGCAACTATATGCCAATTTAATGGACAACCTGGAAAAAATGGACACATTCTTAGAAAAGCAAAACCTTCTGAGAAGGAACCAGGAAGAAATAGAAAATATAAACAGACCAATCACAAGCACTGAAATTGAAACTGTGGTTCAAAATCTTCCAACAAACAAAAGTCCAGGACCAGATGGCTTCACAGGTGAATTCTATCAAACATTTAGAGAAGAGCTAACACCCATCCTTCTCAAACTCTTCCAAAATATAGCAGAGGGTGGAACACTCCTAAACCCATTCTATGGGGCCACCATCACCCTGATACCAAAAGCAGACAAAGATGTCACAAAGAAAGAGAACTACAGGCCAATATCACTGATGAACATAGATGCAAAAATCCTAAACAAAATTCTAGCAAACAGAATTCATCAGCACATTGAAATGATCATACACCATGATCAAGTGGGGTTTATCCCAGGAATGCAATGGTTCTTTAATATACACAAATCAGTCAATGTGATAAACCATATTAACAAGTTGAAAGAGAAAAACCGTATGATCATCTCAATAGATGCAGAGAAAGCTTTCAACATAATTCAACACCAATTTATGATAAAAGCCCTCCAGAATGTAGCCATAGAGGGAACTTACCTCAACATAACAAGAGCCATATGTGAGAAATCCACAGCCAACATCGTTTTCAATTGTAAAAAACTGAAACCATTTCAACTAAGATCAAGAACAAGACAAGGTTGCCCACTCTCACCATTATTATTCAACATAGTTTTGGAAGTTTTAGCCACAGCAATCAGAGAAGAAAAAGAAATAAAAGTAATCCAAATCAGAATAGAAGTAAAACTGTCACTGTCTGCAGATACTATACATAGAGAATCATAAAGATGCTACCAGAAAACTACTAGAGCCAATCAATGAATTTGTTAGAGTAGCAGGTAATGCACAGAAATCTCTTGCATTCCTATATACTAATGATGAAAAATATGAAAGAGAAATTAAGGAAACACTCCCATTTACCACTGCAAAAAAAAGAATAAATATACCTAGGCAAAAAAAATACCTAGGCATAAATCTACCTAAGGAGACAAAAGACCTGTATGCAGAAAACTATAAGACACTGATGAAAGAAATTAAAGATGATACAAACAGATGGAGCGATATACCATGTTTTTGGATTGGAAGAATCAACATTGTGATAATAACTATACTACCCAAAGTCATCTACAGATTCAATGCAATCCCCATCAAACTACCAATGACATTTTTCACAGAACAAGAATAAAAAAATTCACAATTTGTATGGAAACACAAAAGACCCCAAATAGCCAAAGCAACCTTGAGAGAGAGAAACAGAGCTGGAGGAATCAGGCTCCCAGACTTCAGACTATACTACAAAGCCACAGTAATCAAGATGGTATGGTACTGGCACAAAGACAGAAATATAGATCAGTGGAACAGGATAGAAAGCCAGAGATAAACTCACGCACATATGGTCACTGTGTCTTTGATAAAGGAGGCAAGAATATACAATGGATCAAAGACAGCCTCTTCAATAATTGGTGCTGGGAAAACTGGACAGCTACAGGTAAAAGCATGAAATTAAAACCCTCCCTAACACCACACACAAAAATAAACTCAAAAATGGATTAAAGACCTAAATGTAAGACCAGACACTATAAAACCCTTAGAGGAAAACATAGGCAGAACACTCTGTGACATAAATCACAGCAATATCCTTTTTGACCTACCTCCCAGAGAAATAGGTATAAAAAGAAAAATAAACACATGAGACCTAATGAAACTTAAAAGCTTTTGCTCAGCAAAGGACACCATAAAGACGATGAAAATCAACACTCAAAGTGGGAGAAAATATTTGCAATCGAAGCAACTTACAAAGGATTTATCTCCAAAATATATAAGCAGTTCATGCAGCTCAATATCAAAAAAAAAACAACCCATTTCAAAAATGGACAGAAGACCTAAAGAGACATTTCTCCAAAGAAGATATGCAGATTTCCAACAAACACATAAAAGGATGCTCCACATCACTAGTCATTAGAGAAATGCAGATCAAAACTACAATGTGGTATCACCTCATACTGGTCATAATGGCCATCATCAAAAAATCTACAAACAACAAATGCTGGAGAGGATGTGGAGAAAAGGGAACCCTGTTGCACTGTTGGTGGGAATGTAAACTGATACAGCCACTATGGAGAAGAGTATGGAGGTTCCTTAAAAATCTAAATATAGAACTACCATATTACCCAGCAATCTCACTACTGGGCATATAACCTGAGAAAACCATAATTTAAAAGCATCATGTACCACAATGTTCATTGCAGCTCTATTTACAATAGCCAGGACATGGAAGCAACGTAAGTGTCTGTTGACAGATGAATGGATAAAGATGTGGCACATATATGCAATGGAATATTACTCAGCCATAAAAAGAAATGCAATTGAGTTATTTGTAGTGAGGTGGGTGGAACTAAAGACTGTCATAAAGAGTGAAGTAAGTCAGAAAGAGAAAAACAAATACTGTATGCTAATGCATATATATGGAATAAAAAAAAGATCGTTCTGTAGAACCTAGGGGCAGGACAGGAATAAAGATGCAGATGTAGAGAATGGACTTCAGGACGCGAGGAGGGGGAAGTGTAAGCTGGGATGAGTGAGAGAGTGGCATGGACATATGTACACTACTAAATGTAAAATAGATAGCTAGTGGAAAGCAGCCGCATAGCACAGGGAGATCAACTCGGTGCTTTGTGTCCACCTACAGGGATGGGATAGGGAGGGTGGGAGGGAGACGCAAGAGTGAGGAGATATGGGGATATATATATATGTATAGCTGATTCACTTTGTTATAAAGCAGAAACTAACACCCCCTTGTAAAGCAATTATACTCCAATAAAGATGTTAAAAAATAAAATAAATAAAATAAAATGGATAACTAACAAGGACCTACTGTACAGCATAGGGAACTCTGTTCAATATTATGTAACAACCTAAGTGGGAGAATTTGAAAAAGAATAGATACATGTACATATATAACTGAATCACTTTGCTGTACACCTGAAGCTAACACAACATTATTAATCAACTGTTCTCAAAATAAAATAAAAAGTAAAATAAAAAGATCCTGACATCTACTGTTATGTTCTCGTCTTCCCTTTGCTTACTCCTTCTGCATATTACATACCAGAAAAACATGTTCCATAATCATTTGTAAAGAGCAGGGACTAATTATGAAGCCTTGGGAGAATCACTTTTCCTAGCTAAACATGTTTTTTTTATCAGTAAGATAGGAATAATGATATCTTGTGCTAGCTTCCTTACAAGATTTAGATGGAGAGAAAATTAAATGTTAGATAAGAATAGGGTTTCTAAAAGTAAAATAATTCCATATTAAAGTGAATTTTACTTATAATTATGAGATTATGATGATTCCTTACAATGAACTAAATTTTAATATTAACCAACTTCTTAGTCAACTATATATATATATATATATATATATATATGCTGTAATATTATTATCTCCTTCTATGACTTTGAAATATACCATATATATTTTTCTACAAAAGAGTAGGCATATCTATAAATACTTACATAAAAGGCAAAAATATATTTTACTCTGAAAATTCTCCTGTAGATGTGAAAGTGTATATAAGTAGGTAGTTGAACCTGTCGTCCCTTATAATCACTGTTATTGAGACCACCTCTATGTGAGATGCAGCAAAAATCACCCATTACAACAGAAGAAACCATATACTTCCTGGTCCAGAGAACAATTGTTAAAATATTGTAAAATACTGTCTTGGTAAAAAATTCTATTGCTAAAATTGAGGAGGAAGATTTTCATTAACCAAAAAATAATAAAAAATATTTAAACTTAATGTTTCATAAACTGTAAGACCTAAATTGAAAGAATATTTTTGGAAATAAAAGGAATGGAATCAGGTTTATGGGGCTGTTTTTTCTGAAAAAGTGAAACTTCGTTTTCTGCTTGAAACTGAATGAGGAAAATGTATGATTTTTGTGTCATTGAAATACTGTCATTATGTGTCCAGGTGAATAATGCTTTTGGAAGGAACTGGACCATTTTGCTCTAATCAAAACATTAGAAAATAGCTGTAAATAATATCTTTTTCACCCCCTGGAAACTTAAAGTTCAAACTTTATTCATCTGAAAGAAGGTTTTTCCTTTCCTTAAAATTATGAGAAGAAAGTCTTTATGTATGATGATACTTTGAATTGATTTATATCCTATGATGTTCCAAAAAAAAAAAAAAAGACATATACATATAAGGCTTAACTAACTGATATCTTACAAGCATACCTGAGAGAGCCTCTGAAGAATGTTGCTACATTCAACCTGAAAAGTTACCTGGTAATCGGTGCTCACTTTAAATCAGCTACATTGTTTAATGTCCTAAATAAGAAATGTCCATAACTACAGAGTTTCACTCACTCATTTATTCACCTAACATATACCTACTGAGTATCCATTGTGTGCCGGTACCAGGCATGTCTCTGCAAACAACATCCCTGTTCTTTTGGAATAACCCAGTGCAAGAAGCATGTCAGACAGTAATATGTACTATGAAGGAAAATATAAGAAAATAATTAAGGGAGATGGTGGGGACTGTGTTGGAGAATGTGCTTTCATATTAGATGGTCAGGGAAGACCCTCTGATAAGGTGACATTTGAGCCAAGATCTGGAGGAAATAATGGAGTGAGTCACCCATCTCAGGGGAGGCACTCCAGGAAGAGTAAGTTACAGTGGTCAAAGATCTGAAGGCAGGAATATGCTTTACATATTTGAAGAAAATATGGAGGTCATTGTAGATGGAGTAGAGAAAAAGGAAGGGTGGTCGTCCTTATAATATTTGGTTAGGGCATAAAGTCCCATGAAGGTCAAAGTAAAGACTATGTCTTAATATGAGTGATATGGAAGGCACTGCAGCATTTTAAGCAGAGTAACACAATTCAGTTCACAATTTGAAATTAATAATTTGGAAGCCACATGAAAAATACACACAGGTGTGTGAGCAGAGAGACTAGCTAGGGGCTCTTGCAATAATGCAAGTGAGAGATGATGATAACTTGGATAGGATGTAAACAAGTAAAGATAGTGAGAAGACAAAACTGTCTAGATTTGCTGATGGATTAGAAGTGTGAAAAAGTAGTCAAAGATGATGGCAAGACTTTGGCCTAAGCAATCAGAAGAACAGAGTTGCCATTTACTAAGAATAAGATGGATCTGAAAGTAACAGGTTCAGGGACTGGGGGGAATTAAGAGTTCGGTTTTGGAAATATTAAGTTTGAGATACCTTCTCCATGGGTAAATTGTTTTTTAAAGGCACTTATGTCCTCTGTCATCATTTCCTTCTTTTGTTAAATTAATTAATTTATTTATTTTTGGCTGCGTTGGGTCTTCATTGCTGAGTGCAGGTTTTCTTTAGTTGTGGTCAGCAGGGGCTACTCTTCACTGTGGTGCACAGGCTTCTCTTGTTGTGGAGCACGGGCTCTAGGCACGCAGGCTTCAGTAGTTGTGGCACGTGAGCTCCAGAGTGCAGGTTTAATAGTTTTGGCGCACGGACTTAGTTGCTCCGCGGCATGTGGGATCTTCCCAGACCAGGGCTTGAACCCGTGTTCCCTGCATTGGCAGGCTGATTCTTAACCACTGCACCACCAGGGACGTCCCTCCATGTGTAAATTTTGAGTAGGCCCTTAAGTACACAACTTTGGAAAGCTAGAGATATAAATTAGGAGTTTGTGTTTAAAGATGTATAAAACTTTGAGACTTGATAAGATCACCTGGAGAATGAATGTAGAGGGAAACAGGGAGATGTCCTAGGACTAAGCCCCAGGGCACTATAACATTTAGAGGTTGGGGACATAAGGATGATTCAGCAAAGGAGACTAAGAAGGAGTAACTTGTTAAAGGAAAACCAAGATAATTTTATCCTGGCAGCGAACTGAAAAAGTTGTTTCAAAGAAAATTAGTAATCGAGTGTTAACTACAGTTGATTGGTTGAGTAAAATGAACCTGAAAACTGATCATTGTACTTTTGCAGCATCCAGCCCATTGGTGACTTCCAATTAGGGCACTTTCAGGGAAGAGATGGTGAAGAGAACCTGATAGACTGAAATCAAGAGAGAATGAGTTTCAGTTCCAGCCAAAGTGGAAGATTTACCATCCCATTCGAAACAATCAAAAGAGAAAAAAATAAACAGACAAAATATGGGACAACGGTTTTTAAGACCCTGGATTTCAGGCAATGCAGGACAGTGAACCCCAAGACACTGGAACAAAGAGGTTATCCTATAGGTTCTCCATTTTATTATTTTCAGAGAGTTTCCAGGCTATAACACCACAGGGAGGAAAACAGGGCAGAGGGTGACAAACTTGTTCCAACTTGCCTAAGATTTTCCCAATTTTAAACGTGAAAGTTCTGCATCCCATGATCCCCTTCCACCCAAATTCTGGGATAACTAGGACAGTTGGTCACTTTACCTAGACAACTCGAACTGAAATGGAGCTGAGAATCCAGGAAACTAAAGATACTACAGTTCACAAAAATGAACAAAAAGGGAGAGCAGCACAGAGAAAGAACTCCAGAAATCTCCATAAGGTCAGTCTTCAGTTTTTTCAACCTAGAGTCTTAATTAAAATATGCATGGGAGGGAATTACCTGAGGCTGGGAAAAGAGCTAACTGAAAGAATTAGAGGGAACAGAATGTATCATTCATATAGGACCATGAATAGTGCCTGTTCCCATCTTCCAGGTTGGAAAATATCTCACTTCACAGAGTATTAGGTAAAGGAGTCAGAAGCATCTTGCTTCAGTACTGGGGACTAGTTAGCCCTAGACTAAACAATGCTGTGATTGCAACCTAATAAGTCTTAAAAAGAGAATCTAAAACAATCAAAGTGTTACCAATAAATTAACTACATCCCAAAACAAAGCTCAAGAAAACTTATAGGAACACAAAAATATGCAATACTCACTGATGGAAAATTCACAATAAATGATATCCAATCAAAAATACCAGGCATGGGAAAAAACATATAAATACCAATAATGAGGAGAAAAATGGCAAAACAGACCCAGAACCAATATAATTACTAAAATTAGCAGATAAAGATATTAAAACAGTTATTTATTTTTATTTATTTATTTATTTATTTTGCGGTACGCGGGCCTCTCACTGTTGTGGCCTCTCCCGTTGCGGAGCACAGGCTCCGGACGTGCAGGCTCAGCGGCCATGGCTCACGGGCCCAGCCGCTCCGTGGCATGTGGGATCCTCCTGGACCGGGGCACGAACCCACGTCCCCTGCATCGGCAGGCGGACTCTCAACCACTGTGCCACCAGGGAAGCCCTAAAACAGCTATTTTAACTGCATTCTAGATATTGAGGCATGGAAGAAGTTGCAAATCAAATTTGTATAGATGAAAACTACAATGCACATAATGAAAAGTACATGGGGTAGATTAAAAACAGATTAGACATTACAGAAAGAAAGATCAGTAAACTTGAAGACATAACAAAAGAAACTATCTAAAAGGAAACACAGAAAGAAAACAAGAATTTGAAACCTTAGAAAGGATTATTATATCAGTATCAGAGAGCTGAGCATTTAGAGTATAAGAGACATGATAGGAAGTTGTAATAGGAAAAAGGAGATCAAAAACATTTGCCTTAGAGAGGACGTGTCCATGGGGCTCAAGCCCTGGATGAGAGGTTAAAATAAAATTCTTGAATAAACTTGGGTGCTTCACTGTCATAAGGTGCACAGAGTAGCTCTCTTTAGATTTTATTTTATTTTATATTTTGTATGTTATTATTTATTTAGATGTTTCAGCTCTTACACTAGGGCTTTTACAAGCTGCTGAACACTGACAAATGATATCTTCCACAGAACTCTAACCACACTTTCCCGACAGTATAAATGTATGGCTGAAATAACAGTAATACACATCATAATTTTATCAGTTAACAAAAAAAAAAACCCAATGACCAAGTATCCAAATATTCGGTTGTACAATGCAAAAGATATAAATTATTAGATGTCTACTCAATTCATTAGCAGAAACCCACTTTTTTTTGCAAGAGACGTTGGCAAGAAAAGGGAAAAAAGTAACACTTCAAAGAAGAATAATAGTTGGTGAGCAACTTCCAGTGTTCATAAGAAAATTATAAGAATTTCAGAAATTTGATAATTGAAAATTCTATTAAGCATGATAAAGCACCCTGCCCTTTAAAAATATTCACTAAATTAAAGGATATATCCTACATGTTCCATACAAGACAAAGACAACATTTTATGAAAAATATTTAATATCCCCTCCCACTGATTTTTTCAGACCCTCCCTGTTAAGTTGTGCCATAAAGTACAAACATAAGCTGTAAGGTTTTTTTATCTGGAGTCATTAAAAACATGTGCTTCTGTACAATGTAGATATTCAAAATGGAGATTTTCCATAAGAACATAAAAGGAGGACTTCCCTGGTGGTGCAGTGGTTAAGAATCCGCCTGCCAAGGCAGGGGACACGGGTTCAATCCCTGGTCCAGTAAGATCCTACATGCCACGAAGCAACTAAGCCTGTGCGCCACAACTACTGAGCTTGCACTCTAGAGCCCGTGAGCCACAACTACGGAGCCTGCCTGCCACAACTATTGAAGCCCACATGCCTAGAGCCCGTGTTCTGCAACAAAGAGAAGCCACCGCAATGAGAAGCCCATGCACCGCAACGAAGAGTAGTCCCCGCTCACTACAACTAGAGAAAGCCTGTGCGCAGCAACAAAGACCAAATGCAGCCAAAAATAAATCAAGAAAGAAAGAAAGAAATTTATATATAAAAAAAAGAACATAAAAGGAGATACATATGAAGGTGTTAAATAATCAACATAAGATTTGGTAAAAATTCAGTAAATACCAATGGTTGTACGAACCTAATGTGGACTGGTACAAATATGGGAGATGTAAACATAAATTGAGCAGGCAAATAACCATATAGGCCCTACTTTCAGTGTTTGAAATGACTGAAGAAATGAACCACATAAGTACTAGAATGTTCATAGTTCCTGGGATTTCAGTTTTGCGTGATACTAAAAATATACAAGTATTGTGTTGGATATTTTGGCACGTGATATCCCTAATTTTTTTATACTTTGATAAGATTCTGGCATGAGAATCAATTTAAAGACAACATAATTCTGCATGATTTCAGGAAAGGAACATTCCATTGGTACAAAAAATAAGTACATTTTAAATGCTGAACAATGAGAACCTTTCGTTAAGCATCCAAATAGGTTGACTGTAATTGAAACACAGAGATTATAATTATGCCAAGCTTGCGATCTGGTAAAACTACTTTTCAGCCTGCTATGGAAGCTTCATTAGACTTGCTCACTAAGCCACCATGTTGGCTAGTATGGACGTCAAATTAGGACCTGTCTCAAGTTCCACTTCTAAGGCAACAGCATCAGGCATCCTGGTTTTGTTGACTATAATAGTTGTTTCTAAGGTCATTGGAGTTTTGAAGCACATCCATATTTTAGCATAATATTTCTTCATATACAAAAGTTCCTTGCTGTTAAAAGCTCCACACTACTTTTGTCTTATGAACTGCACTGCATCTTCATATTTCATTCCACCTTCTGTTAATACCAGGACGACAAACACTGGAGCTCTGCTAAGACCTGCAACTCAGTAGCAAACAGCAACCATGTTTTTCACAAAACTTAACTTTTTACAAGACTTAACCAGTCATCAACAATCCGGCTGGATGGCGGGACACCGTCATCAAAAGGCCACTTGTGAACATGGATACCTTCTTTCTTCACAAGGGCAGTGTTATCCTGTTGTGATAACTCCTTACTTCTTAAATTTCTCCATAAAATGTTTAAGGTTGCATTCGTTAGACTGAATGTAATGGGAAATCTCATGTTCTTGTATGAGACTTCCACAGGATCTGGAAGGTTTATTCAAGCTATGTTAATTTAGTTAAAAACATCCAATAAGGTTATGAAAAAAATTTTTAATTGAATAAAGAAATGACATAAAGAAACTGGTCTATTTTAATATACTGCACTTGAAATTCTCAGTGCTTTGAGTGTGAAGTTGGAAGTAATAGGAAATGAAGTGAACTTCCTAACAAGAAGCAGAAATCTTTCAATCCAGTAATACTGAGGCAGTGGATAGGAAGTACACTGAGTTTTATCCCATCTAGGTCAGAACTCATTGTAAATATTCTGCAGATTTCAATTCAACACTCTGTGTCCAGGTTAAATGCTCTTATGGGGGCTTCTTGGTGAAATAGTGATGAATTTCTATATTTCACTTCTCTCCAGAGAGGCCATGCTGTGCCTGAAAGAATCTCCACTGGCCGTCAGAAACTCCATAAATGTGGCCAAGAAAGGAATACTCATTAAAGGCTGTGGTCTAATCATACAGCTGGACCACAGGTGGCAGGGACACAGGTGGGGGGGGGGGGCATCACCTTCTACCATGCAGTGAGAGGCCCCGAGGAGGGCCTGGTGCTAAGTTGGCCCACAGCAGAGGGAGCCAACGTGCATGCTGAGGCCCAAAGATTAACTTTTATTCAAAGAAGGGAAAGCTGGGAAATGAGGGAATTCAAATGCACATTAATGAAAAAATTTATGAACTGAACCTATTTAGCCAAGAGACTTAATGGATAGAGGCAGGATGTTTATGTGTGTTTTGCATGGAGAAATGTAAGGATGTACGTGGGGCTGGGCAGAAATGTCTCTTAGCTGTTTCTCAGGATTACTCTAGTCTCTGTTTCCAACCGGTAGACCAGAACTTCCTGGCTGAAAACTCTCCGCTAACTTCCCTTGCTTCAGAATAAAATCCAGAATTTTCATCACGCCATATATTGTCTGGCCACAGCCTTACCTCTCCATCTTCAATTACCACTCATCCTCACCACATTCGCCCTGTGCTCTAGCAATTCAAGTCCCTTGGCATAACTCTAAGATGCATGATTTCATACTTCTGTCTCTTTTTTAAAAGGGCTGGTAAGAGTTAAAGCATGGATTCTCATGAAGGTCCAAACTTTCTAACATATTTAGCTTCCTTCTTGCTAAATGGAATCCAATTGCAGTATATAGCTAGCTTTAGAGACCATCCTAAAATTGATATAACCATTTCTTTGTACCATCAGTACAAAAATACAGGGCAGAATATGCCTTTAACTTTGGAGCCACCTGCCTCACTTACCAACTCCCAAGAGACAGGGTCAGTGGATTATCGAATTCCTGCTGATGATTCTGCTCAAAAGGCTGCTTTCAGCAATGCACAGGGCTCTAGTCGACGGAATCCTTATTTTTAGAAATGCTGCATTCCCTCTAGTCTAAAAATAGCCCCTGACAGTTCTCAACATCTAAAACCCCTGGGTAAAATGTACCCAAATTTATACCTTTGAATTTATAGAATCTGACTAGGAAAATTTCACATGGGTATAAAATTCCAGGGATTGAAGATAAATAACTCGTATAATATTTTGAGCTCTGTGGACATAAATTGCTATATACATCTAAGGCACAGTAGAATAATAGAAAAAAAGAATAAGGGGAACTTAAAATAACTACTCATCAAACAGGAAAGCAAGTCTCCTCACTAACTTTCAGTTACATTGGTAAGGGATAACTGTGAATTTTGATGTTAAAGGACTCGTGATCTGGGTGGATGGTTTCCCAAGCTTTTCCCTTTGTTTTTCTCATGGACTTTCTATCCATTCCTCTAGTGCAGGTAAGACAGGAAGAAGGAAAAACACTTATTTTCTCCATGTGTTAGTGTCATAGAGTTTCCTAAACCAACAAGAAAGTCAGGGGGATATACGTATTCCCTATTCCCTCCTCCTCCTCTCATCCCAATCCAGATACTCTTTCTGCTGAGGTGGGAAGGATTTCAGTAATCCTCCTTTATCCCACAGTTTCGTGCTAACCTCACAAACATCACACTTACCCTAGTTCTCTGGACTGCACCCACCAACCACATTACTCTTCTCACTGCTATGCTGACACTTTTCTGTTACATACCGCACACCGACTCTTTAGAGTCCCTGATGAAGTAGCACCATCAGGAGTGTTTTTCTCTTGCCTCCTCCTATTTGTCCCTCAGGGAGACAGACCAACATTACCTGCTATCACACCATTTCAAAATGGGGCAGATACATTTTAAGAAACACACTTACTGTACCATATTAGCCTGAAAACATATATATCCCACTTCTCCAGGAAGAGTTTAGCCACCCCACAACCCCTCCAGAGCTGCATCTCCTTTCATCCCTGCATGCCTCTGAGACACCCATCTCATATCTATCCCCTCTTTTGGTCAGGGGAAAAGGTGGATAGATATGGGCTGTTCAACACTATTGAGGTTTAGGGATCCTAGTTTTCACAATTTATAGAGATAAACTTTTGAAACTTTATTAGACATGATTCATCAATCCCTTTGTAACTTTGGATTTCTCTTTTGCAAACTTCTAGCTCATGTAACAAACAAACTTCTGTATGACTATCTCTCATTTACCAGGATTTCAGTTCTAGTATACCTGAAATTCAGAACATTTCTATTGGGATACAACTTGTAAATATTTTAATGGCTTTTCCATTAACAACCTCTAAATTACTATCTCTGAGTCCTGTAACCTGAGTCAGTCATTAATGTATCCAAATGAGGAAGTCAGAAAGAAATATGCTAAGTATTTGCATGGAGAACTACATACATTAAAATATATCTATGTAATGACCTATATGGAAATAGAATCTAAAAAAGAGTGGATATATGTGTATGTATAACTGACTCACTTTGCTGTATAGCAGAAACTAACACAACATTGTAAATCAACTATACTCCAATAAAAAATATTAATAACAAATTTTAAAAATATACCTATGATTTGTATATTTTACAGATACAAAAAGGATTTACAGAATCACGTTAAAAGAGTTTTAGTGAGCAATGTATGATAAATAAAAATAATTGGATAATAATTAGCATTTCTAATTTAAGATATGTACAATATAATTGGTAGTCTCTTAACTAAATGAGCTCTTATTATCCCTATCAAAATACCAAGGGCATTTTTCACAGAACTAGGAAAACTAATTTAAAAATTTGTATGGAAACACAAAGGACCTCAAATAGCCAAAACGATATTGAGAAAGAAGAACAGAACTAGAGGAATCATGCTCCTTGACTTCAGACTGTACTACAAAGCTACAGTAATCAAAACAGTATGGTACTAACACAAAAACAGATACATAGATCACTGGAAAAGAAGAGACAGCCCAGAAATAAACCCATGCACTTATGGTCAATTAAACTATGTCAAAAAAAAGGCAAGAATATACAATGAAGAAAAGACAGTCTCTTCAATAAGCAGTGCTGGGAAAACTGGACAGATAAATGTAAAAGAATGAGATTAGATCATTATCTAACACCATATACAAAAATAAACTCAAAATGGATTAAAGATCTAAATATAAAAGCAGAAACCATAAAACTCCCAAAAGGAAACAGGCAGAACACTCTGACAAAAATTATAACAATATTTTTTGGACCTATCTATTAAAGCAAAGGAAATAAAAACAAAAATAAACAAATGGGATCTGATTAAACTTAAAAGCTTTTGCACATCAAAGAACACCATCAACAAAATGAAAAGACAACATACTGAATGGGAGAAAATATTTGCAAATGATATGACCGATAAGGGGTTAATAGCCAAACTATCTAAAAAGCTAATACGACTCAACACACACACACACAAAAACCTGATTAAGAATGGGGGACTTCCTTGCAGTCCAATGTTTAAGACTTCATCTTCCAATGCAGGGGGTGCAGGTTCAATCCCTATTCGGGGAGCTAAGTTTCCACATGCCTCGTGGCCAAAAAACCAAAACAGAAGCAATACTGTAACAAATTAAATAAAAACTTTAAAAATGGTCCACATCAAAAAAAAATCTTAAAAAAAAAAGAAATGCACAGAGACCTAAATAGACATTTTCCCAAGCAAGGCATACAGATGGACAACAGGCACATAAAAAGATGCTCAACACTGTTAATGATCAGACAAATGCAAATTAATACCACAATGAGATATCAACTCACACCTGTCAGAATGGCTATGATCAACAAGAACACAAATAACAAATGTTGGTGAGTATATGGAAAAGAGGAAACCCTAGTACACTGTTGGTGGGAAGTGCAGCCACTATGAAAAACAGTATGGTGGTTTCTCAAAAAACTAAAAGTAGAACTACCATATGACTCAGCAATTCCTCTCCTGGGTATATACTCAATAAACTTCAAAAACACTAATTCAAATAGATACATGCACCCCAATGTTCACAGTAGTATTATTTACAATTGACAAGATATGGAAGCAACCTAAGTGCCCATCAACAGATGATTGGATAAAGAAGATGTCCCCCAAACACACATGCATGATAAAATACTACTCAGCCATGAAAAGAATGAAATTTTGCCATTTGCAACAACATGGATGAACTTGGGGGTCTTTTGCTAAGTAAAATAAGTCAGACAGAGAAAGACAAATACTGTATGATATCACTTATATGTAAAATCCAAAAAATGAAACAAAGTAGTGAGTATAACAAAAAAGAAACAGACTCACAGATATAGAGAACAAACTAGTGGTTACCAGTGGGGACAGGGAAGGGGGAAGGGGCAAGTTAGGATTAGGGGACCAAAAGGTATAAACTACTATGTATAAAATAGATACGCTACTAGGATATATTGTACAACACACGGAATATAGCCATTATTTTGCAATAATGTGTGCCAAATAATATGGGGTCATATTCTTAAACCTCCACAATTTGTACTTTGGTCCAAAATTATTTGCATTATTTCCACTTTCAAAATACAGTCACTCTCTCCTGATAGCCTCCACAAGTTTGATCTCATTGCAGCCTCAGGCTCAGGGCTGAGGCTCAAGACCTCATTACAGAAGGGCACGCGGGTCCCTGGATTAGTTTCCTTGGATGCATCGCCTCAGGTGTGGTTTCTTTCAATTTTAAGATGTGTGAATTAAAATGAAAAGTTATTTTCCTCCTATACATCCAATATACACTGGTGGGGTAGGCATAGGATAAGTGCTATAGACACAACTATTCAAAAGGAAAGGGGAGGTGGAAATGGGAGGCACAAAGTTCACTGATACGCAGCAATTTTGAAACCCAGTCAGACATGTTTGCAGTTCCTTGATTAAGAGCCAGTTCTGCAACCTGGGGCTGATTCTTCAGAGTTCTTGGTTCCATCTTATTGGATCCTTGTTCCGCCACTTGAGTTATCCTTCCTTTCCCATAAAAAGGAGGCTGTGTATGCAACTGAGTCATTTTCTCAGATTGTCTCCTGCCTGTAGAGACTCAAAGATCCAAATGCTCTTTTGCATTTTGTGTTGTCTTTGTCCCATTCTGTCCACACTAACACAATTACATTAAAAATGATATAGGCTTTCTGTGTAGCAACTTATAACTGATTCTTTTAGACGGAGATCAAACCCACAAATCTTTTCAAGATAAACACTTTTCTACCTTGAGTTCCCTGCGAGGTTTCTATGGGAAAATGCTAAGATCCTTAGGGACCTATTGTTTACCAGTGAGGGGGTGTGGTCTGCCAGGGATGCCCTTAAAATCTTTAGAAGGCTTTTTTTTTCTGTTTGAAAGGAGTTATGTGACAGTTAAATTTTTCTGAGGTCTTAACAAGGAATCTTATAGGCCCACCCAGGATTTGGTCTTTGCCCTGAAGCTATTTCTTAATTTAAACGTTATATTATTTTATTTCTGCCATCTGGAGAGACTGGCACTGAGAAATGATTTTATCTTAACACCCAGAAAGCCCTGGATCCTTTATATTTCTTCCAAATTATGCTTGAAAAATGAGTAATTCCTTTTTGTGGTTCATCTGTTTATAACTTATTCTACATGGCTAAAAGAGCTTATACTTCCAATATTCTGCACAAAAATCTTAGCTAGATCTATCAGTTCATGAGGTACATTTTCTATTTTTAATATTTCCATAATTAAGAGTTTTGTGAAACATTCTGCATACATGAAATGAATCTCCTTTCCTCCAGCTTCAAATAACATTTTTCTTAATTTCCTTTAAGTCCTCACTAACAATCTCCTTGAGGCCTACCTAGCTTCTATTTACAGACTCCTCAAGTCCACTCAACTCCTGCTCACCACTGGAGTCCAAAGCCAATGTCAGCTGTTTTAGGTTTGTGTTACAGATACAGTCCAATTCCAGATACCAAATTATGTTCTTTTTCTCTGTTACCACATGAAAAATTAACTCAAAGCTTAATGGCTTAATATAGCAATCATTTTTGTTATGTCTCACAATTTCTGCTGGTCAAGAATTCCTAAAGAGCATGGCAGTATGTTCTGCCTTGGTGTCTTTCATCAGGTTGCACTTGGATGGTAGCTGGAGCTGGAAGAGAAGGGGGCTGGAGCAGCTGGCACCTGCTAGGGCTCTCTCACTCAGTCTCAGGCTTGTCCCTGTGATTTTGCATGGGCTCTATGGACTTCTACAGCATGGCAACCTCAGGGCTCTTGTACAAGTACTCCAGTGAGCAAGACTGTAGTCTTATTTCCTTTTGTGACCTAGCTCAAAAAGTCACTTACCATCATTTCTCTTGTAGTCACAAATTCTCCCAAATTCAAGGGGAGGGGGAAATATACACCCTACTTCTCAATGAATTGGGGGCTATATTTTAAAACTGCCACGATGAATTTGGCTTATTTTAATCATGCTTGTTAAAGGTCTTGTTTCTTAACCACAAAGTCTAAGTCTCCCACACAAATTTTTCAGGAATACAATTCTCATCTTGGGATGAAAGTACCATAGAATTAATTTGAATAGCTAAATCATGGACTTTTAAGCACCAAATAACATGGCACTAGGGTGTCTTAACCATCTTGTTTTTGTCCTTTCTGCCCTTCTAAAACAATGACCCGAATTCTAATAATCTAGCTTCCCTATAGATGAAGGCTTCTCTCTGCTCTGCTCAGTTATTCCCCTTTTCTGACCATTGCCAATTAAAACAAGATATTTTAAATCAATTATGCTAAATGGTATGATCTTGAGAGAAAAACATGACCTTCTGCTCTGAAGAGTTTTTCCATTATACAGTTAACTTCTTTGCCCCCATAAAGGACCTGAAATTGAAGATTTCATTACATCTATCACTTAGCACAAATATCTCGTTGGAGTAATGCAGTCATTATGACAGGTGAAAGAGGACATTTTGGCTGCTTAATATTAACAGGCTATAATGCGATCCTGATGTATTCAGTTTCCATAATCTTGATCTTATTTCTGCCTAAGGGAATACAAAACATCAAGATGCAAATAAAAATGTTTTTAACAACACTAGGTCATTAAGACAAAATTTGAGGTTTTTTCCTCTAGTCATTTTTATTTGAAAAGCTGATTGGAGTTTCAGTCTTACATGAAAATAAAACCCTTAAATAGTTGAAGTACTGCTCATTCCTTAGGAACAGTCTTTAAATATTATGTCATTATGTAAAACTCTTGGGTTACGCGTACATTGCAAGTCAATTTCACTACTCATCATCCATCACAGCCATCATGGTATCACACCAGGAACATAGAGTATGGATTTAAAGTGGAGGTACTTAATCTATCTCAATCTACCTGGCCTTTAATTATACTCGTTTAACAAGAGCACACACTTTCATTTCCAGTTGACAATCTCATGTGATTGGCCAGAACTGGATCTACCTACATGTTTAATTAAGGGGTGACTAAATTCTTCCATGACTCTGACTTTCTCATAATATAAAATTTTAAAAATCCAGGTAGTTAGAGTCAGAGGAATTGGCATTTTGGAAGATCTTGATCTTTTTCATTCAAAAGTTACCTGACTCTAAAATACTCTTAACTCATACTCATGAAATTCATCAGCTCGTCAGATGTACGAGGTAGTACAGCCTGGCCTCTCATCTCAGTGTTTTATACTATCAAACAGAAGCCACCAATGAATCTTAGTAGGTGTAATTAACTACATAAAGGATAAACCAAAAAGAAAATACATTGCTACTATCAACTTCTCTTAGCCTTATGGCCTATATTGTTAACTGGAGTACCACTTGGCATAGTTGTCTCTAGTTTTTACCCTCTGACCAGGTTAACTAAAGCAAATCTGTGTAAACAGGCAAAGCTTCTACCTAGAAAATGAGGCAGGAATCTATCAGAAGTTAGGTGCTTTTCCTTCTTCTGCAATGTAAGAAGACATCAATATGTGCAGACCATGTTCTCATTGACTGATTGGTTCATTCATCCATTTATTTATTCAACAAACATTATGTAGTATAAATCATGTTCCATGCAGAGAGAACCTTCCATATGTGCTCATTCTGACTTTAAACAATTACAAAGATCTCATCTCTTCCATTCAGGACAGATGAGAGATCAGACAAAATGGATTTTGATTGCCTTCCAGAAAGTCCTAGAAGGAAAATTCAGGAACACTGGCTGTCTTTTAACATCAGAAATCAAAACCTGAATGCAATTAGTTTGCAGAGTCAAATTTGATATAAAAAGAAAAAAATATTTTAATTGAATAATATTTTGCATTTCCAGACATTTCTATAGCATTTCATTATCTTCCGTAATTATCTTCAATATTATTTGCATGTGTCAAGTAAATTGCCTGGGGGCACTTGTTTGGAAGTCTTAAAATTAATTTGAACCTTTAAAAGCTTTAATTAAATTAATAATTATTTTATTCCTAGATAAAGCAAAACTCACTGACAATATACCAATTAGTATGTAAAAATGTATACCTGTGTCTGTTCACACACACATATATACCTTTCATTTGTACGCCAAATACTCTTCAATTTTTTTCATATGAGATTTCTCTGTTGATTCTCACAAAGCAATTAGGATAAATATAAACCAAGTATGTATCCTAATTTTAGAAATTAAAGCATACCTAAATTTACCTAATTAGAGAATATACCAGTCAGGTTTATATCATAGAAACAGAACTGCTACAAGTGATACAGAATGAATAATGTATTTTAGGGGTTGGACATCATACAATTATGGGAGTTGTTGGAGAAGCCTATTATTTCTGTGTCTAATGTTGAACCTCAAGTCACTATAGGTTAGCCAGAGGGGCAGTTGGAAGACTGGATGTGAATGAGAGCAAGGACAAACTGGAACTTGCAAAAATAGAAGGAGACAAAGAATGGCAACTGGAACTTGTGAAAACAAACTGGAACTCATGTCTGTGTCTTACCATATCCAACCTCAATGCCATGGGTATATAGGACAAGCTGGCATCTTCACTACATAGTTGCACATACGCTTGTGTATAAGCCAAACTGCCTGGTGCCCTGCACCAACCTTCAGAGCTGCCTCATTTCCATCTACCAAATCTTGTGCACAATATCTCCTATGGACCATGCAAACCCAGAATCATGCAGAGGAGCTCTAAAAAACATAGGTTAGCTTAGCTAAGCTGACCCAGTACAGAGCCAATGTAGGGAGATGTAGGATAGAATCTGGGTCTCCTAACTTAAGTCTTCTCCCAGTACATTTGCCAGGGCTAATGTCCAACAGTAAGCTGATGTCTAGCATTGTCCACAGAGAAGCAGGACTTGGAAGACAAACCACAAGAAAAAAATTCTAAACCACTTGAAATGTGATGACTTCTACAGTGGTATGGTAAAATCAACTTGCTCAACAAGGAAGAAGAAGAATCTTGTCTGTTGTTTATGCACCAGGCACATTTCAATAGAAAATTAACCTTTGCTTTGATCTTCACTACCTTTCATCGTTTATGCTATTATTTCAATAAACTACTCTCTGTAGGCAGACCTTAGTAAGTAAATACAGTCATAATAATAGTCATGAGGATTAGATTGATTATCTAATTGTCATTACGTACTTTGCTTCAGTGAAAATAATTATATCCCTGTGTTGAGCCATTGGATCCACGACCATGTGAAAATCCTGTGCTTGACCAGGGAATAAAGCACTATTAAATAGGCAGGGACTTTCATCCTCTTCATTTATGATTTGTCTAGCCAATTAACAACACATATTAGATGAGAAATCTAAATCTTTAGGAAACAATGAATTATAGAAAAATTTCTCTTCTGTTTATTTCCAAGGTGCCCTTTATCCTGATTTTTCTCCATCTCCCAATTAAGGGGAACCTGGGCCTGAGGAACGATAGGAAAGTCTAAAGTTTGTGTGTTCCATTGCCTCCTAGCTGCAGTTTGTAGAGCCTAGAGGAGATGTACAAGACAGAAGGTCCTGGGGAAGAAAGAAAACCTGTGAGACAGCTCTTCTAAATGAGTCCAAGGGACTAGAGAGAAAGTGAGTATTCAGGCACACAGAAACAAGGGACAAACAAGATGAAGAATGGGGATAAAGGTAGAAATGAAAGATAGGTGCCCAAACTCCTCAGGCAATCTTTGTTTTCAAGTGTGGACAGAGAGCCCCATGTGCCATGACCTTTTGGAAGAACTATTAGGGAGAAATGAGACTCAAACCCTAGAGAGGACTGCATGGTACAGAGGGATGGGATGGGGAGGGTGGGAGGGAGACGCAAGAGGGAGGGGATATGGGGATATATGTATACATATAGCTGATTCACTTTGTTGTACAGCAGAAACTAACACACCATTGTAAAGCAATTATACTCCAATAAAGATGTAAAAAAAATCTTTTAAAGAATAAATTATAAAAGAAACCTATAAAGAAAAAATAACTGCACATGAATCTTCAAATATCTCGATAAAAATTTCAATTAAAACAAACAAAAAAACAAAATAAATGGTGGTCATTACTACACAGAGATTGGAATTAAGAAGAGACAGGGTCAGAATCAAATACTGTAGAAATGGAAAAGAAGAATCAAAGCCTTGGAGCTTCCTCCAGTGCACCTTTACACTTTCAGGCCTATCCCAGAGTTACCCACCACGACCACATATAGGCCATTCTTCCCAACTGCTATACACTGAGAGGGATTTGTTAAAATTATAAAATTCAGTACAGAACTGTGATCTCTTTAGCATATTTTCCATCATGTCTAGTAGTACCTGATATGAGAACAAATCAGCAAGACTGACTGTTACACAGGAAATATTCCTTTGGTCAGTAACAACAGCTCTCAAGTTTGCTGTGGAGGAGCAGAGGGGAAGCTGATGTGAGTGAATGTCAGCACCTGAGCTTGTAGCTGGGGTAATATTTACTTTTAATGGCTGCTACTTTTTTTGAAAGAGCTGACCTACTTTTTTTCTCTTCGCAGCTTCCACCCCCCACTGGACCTGAGAAAAGGGGCAGGTTGAAGAAAAACCTGTCATAATATTATATCAGAACCTCTACAGAATCTCATGAGAGGAGAAAACATGGAAAATAACAGAGAGTTCTAAAACATTTTCTTCTGAGGAAAGGAAAGTTTAGATTTACTCTAGAATCACCCAGACATTCAGGGAGGATTTCATCTCATTCATCCATAGTTAAAATTTGGAAACACTTGAATTGGCAGGTGGACTAAACAAGATCTATTTGCTGTATTTAAACACCTGATATAATAGTCAACTTATGGTAATTCTTTAAATTGCAAGATTGCAAGCAGCTGGAGTTTTTCAAGTTCTAATGTGCTTAAATATACATAACTATGGCAGTGATCAAGCTAAATACGGTAGAAATAAAATAACATAAGAAACTATATTTACAATCATTTCAAAGCTCTAACTAGAGTTAGAATGATGGAAGAGAAACTCTAAATTTACTCTTGCAGCTTTCTCTAACTTTGTAGAACAAAAAACTCTGAACTCTCACCTAAAGGGTAAACCCACCTGATGTGAGATGCTTTTAATTAGATTGAGCCAGACCCCAGAGTAGGTCAGGAAGGAAAAAAGAGGAAAAATGTTCCTCAGAGCTTTTCTTCTACCACTGTTCTCCTGAATAGGCCTAGAAAATAGTCCAAACTTTCTCCCTGGGACAAAAACATAAAGACATATCTTGTTTTTGAAAATAGTGCATGGTCTTTACATGATTTTCAACTCAATTCAACCCTCTTTGAGTACTATTCTATGCTAGGTACATATGTTAGGCCCCAAACCTGGGCCCTAAATATGAAAAAGACACAATTCCTGAGCCTAAAGAATTCAGTCCATTATGGTAGACGGACCCTTTAGTACTAACTATAAAGCAAAGTGATGGCGATGTTTGAAAAAAGCAAAAATGCATGTCTATGGATCCCAAATGACTTCATCAGCCATCATTCATTTAAAGGCTTTTTCCTTTGTCATATTGTTTTTATGCTAATGGGAGGATTTATGAGGCTGTGCTGGAGAAAAAAAAAATGTTAAAGGCATACTTATACAGAGCTAGCAATATCTTCTTTGTCAATAACAAATCTAGGTAATTTTAGTTCCTGCTCAATTATGCAAAAGGAAATTGATAGAAAACAGTATAAAACATAGATGTGAATAATACAGAGTAACTCAAGGAGACGGAAATGGAGCAGATTATTCATACTTCAAACAGGACTGCTAACAAAGATGGCTTTTGTTTCTTGCCACTTCCTTTAGAGCTAGAGAGAACAAGATGATTTTACGTATTGGAAGTATAAATTGCTTGTACATAGATTTCCCCTTTTCATCTTCAGATTGGATGAAAGGAAAACTATGCCAACTGAAAGCAGGCTTTAGAATCTCAGACTCCCTGTTATCTTTTATTTGATTTTGTCATGTTTGACTTTCACTAGCCATTGTTCTTCCAAACCCTTGATTCAGGCAGTTTTTCTGGACCTTTCTTCTGAAGTACGATATGACCTTTATTTTCCATTTTTTAATGAATTGACTTATCAGGAGTCATTCTAAATTAAGCCTAATAACAGTGGAATTCTACATGAAAGACATTCTGGATTTCTGAATGCGCACCAAGAAGAATGTCATTTGAAATAATTAAAAGTAGAATTTCCTATAATAAATCTACCTTGTAGATCAAGTATGAACATGCTTTTTGCTGGTTCCTGTTTCAACCATGACTTGCTGCAGACATTTATTCCCTCTGAGGACTCAGTGTTGCCGCTTAAGTTAGGACCTTAAATATATAAATATTCTCACAAAAGATAGAAGTCATTGTCCATATAACAGAGATGACACTCCAAATTCAACCTTATCTGGAAATAGGGATTTTTGCAGAAATCATTAGATAAAGTGAAGTCATTCTGGATTAGTGTGGGCCCTAAATCCAATGACTTGTGTCCTTAATAACAGGAGAGGACACACAGAAATTTCCACAGAGGAAGGACACCATGTGAAAACAGAGGCAGAGACTGGAGTGATGTCTTCACAAGCCAAAGAATGCCAAATGATTGCTGGCAGAGAAGGCCTGGGAGAGAGGCCTGGAACAAATTCTCCCTCAGAGCCTCCAGAAGAAACCAATCTTACCGACGTCTTAATTTTAAACTTCAAGCCTCCAAAACCGTGAGAGAATAAATTTCTGTTGTTTTGAGCCACTCAATTTGTAGTAATTTGTTATGGCAGCCCTATAAAATTAATATTGTTTCCAATTATTTTTCTAACCAAAATGCCCCAAGCCTTGTTAACATCTGGGCAGGTAAAGAGTCACACATGTAGTAATAACTCAGATTTAATTGGGACTTGCTCACACTTTTTGATGCGTGATATTCAGGCCCTTTGAAAAGGTTTCCCCCTCCTCACAATCAAAACCCTTTATTTCTGGGTATCTCCAGGGAGAGTTTCTCGGGTACGCACAAATGTCTGCCCCAGTAGACCTCTTCATGGCCCCTGTGGATATCGCTCTTTGCCTGGTACTGTCAATGAAAAGCTGAAGAACCCGAGGTACCAAAGTTTCAGGGGGGTTCTGTGACACAGGAGGGAGGTAAGCCTCTCTAACCCTTCTGTGTTACATTGAGATAAAGGGTTCTAAAACATTACTGATTTAGTAAAATAGCTTTTTAAATTTCTAAGTGTCTTTCTCTCTCCCTAGAAACTAGGCAAGGGGCTATGAAGAAAACGGGAAATTCAAATAATATCCATCAGACTGAACCTATTACTGCCTCTCCATCAGTTAAGGAAGTTTTCCTTTCATCCAATCTGAGGATGAAAAGGGGAACTCTATGTACAAGCAATTTATACTTCCAATACGTAAAATCATCTTATTCTCTCTAGCTCTAAAGGAAGTGGCAAGAAACAAAAGCCATCTTTGTTAGCAGTCCTGTTTGAAGTATGAATAATCCGCTCCATTTCCATCTCCTTGAGTTACTCAGTATTATTCACATCTATGTTTTATACTGTTTTCTAAACAGTATAAAATTACCTAGGTTCTAAAATTACCTAGATTTGTTATTGACAAAGAAGATATTGCTAGCTCTGTATAAGTATGCCTTTAACATTTTTTTTTTCTCTAGCACAGCTTCATAAATTCTCCCATTAACATAAAAACAATATGACAAAGGAAAAAGCCTTTAAATGAATGATGGCTGATGAAGTCATTTGGGATCCATAGACATGCATTTTTGCTTTTTTCAAACATCGCCATCACTTTGCTTTATAGTTAGTACTAAAGGGTCCGTCTACCATAATGGACTGAATTCTTTAGGCTCAGGAATTGTGTCTTTTTCATATTTAGGGCCCAGGTTTGGGGCCTAACATATGTACCTAGCATAGAATAGTACTCAAAGAGGGTTGAATTGAGTTGAAAATCATGTAAAGACCATGCACTATTTTCAAAAACAAGATATGTCTTTATGTTTTTGTCCCAGGGAGAAAGTTTGGACTATTTTCTAGGCCTATTCAGGAGAACAGTGGTAGAAGAAAAGCTCTGAGGAACATTTTTCCTCTTTTTTCCTTCCTGACCTACTCTGGGGTCTGGCTCAATCTAATTAAAAGCATCTCACATCAGGTGGGTTTACCCTTTAGGTGAGAGTTCAGAGTTTTTTGTTCTACAAAGTTAGAGAAAGCTGCAAGAGTAAGTTTAGAGTTTCTCTTCCATCATTCTAACTCTAGTTAGAGCTTTGAAATGATTGTAAATATAGTTTCTTATGTTATTTTATTTCTACCGTATTTAGCTTGATCACTGCCATAGTTATGTATATTTAAGCACATTAGAACTTGAAAAACTCCAGCTGCTTGCAATCATTTAAAGAATTACCATAAGTTGACTATTATATCACGTGTTTAAATACAGATTGATAAGAATATGGACTTGCTGCACAGGAGAGAAGCCTCATGCTTCTTTCAGCAGCTGATTTCACATCTGAAACCTACGATATACTACTTAACTCATTTTCTGGCATCCAAAACAGAGTATATAAATAAGAAGTGGAGTAAATGTTCTTCTTCTATTACCGACAAGAAAAACTCTGCCTTTATTCATGCTGAAAACCAAAGTCGGCCGAGGGAGAGACTGAAGCTCCTGGCAGGTGAAGGGAATGTCAGTTTTAGGACTTAGTGGAGCCTGGTTTTCACGTCTTCCTCTCACAGCCTCCAGCACTTTCTGAAGCCAAGTTTGAGGCTGTGGGCCAGACTGAAATATTGACGTGAAATCTCCCGCGCTACTTTGTATCCTTCTAATAAACAATGCTTTATCATAAGAAGTTTACCTTCCTATATTAAAAAGTAAAACATATTTTAGAATCCTGTAGAACTTACAATATTTCTGAAGGTCCTTGAAATGATAGCATTTTAAGGTCATAGCATAGAACGCTGGCACTGCAAGTTTCTGTTCAGATAAACTTTGTATATTACAAAATGGATTCTCCCCAAAGCAAAATAATAATAATGGCTACATCTACACCTCATTTTTATTACTTATAGTCTGTGGTTCAGCATGTTAACTATAATGTGACAATTATAAAAGGTTATAGCAGTTTCCATTACAATTATTAGCTGCATTATAATGGTTATAATGGTTCAAGTTAAGCTCATCCTTATAACTGAATGTTTCATAAGAACAAAGAATTGACTAGAAATGACACTTTAATGGGAATGTGATGGAAAGTTAAATTTCAATATCATCTAATGCACTATTGTTACCGTTAATGAGATCTAGTTCTATGTCAGAACAAAAAAATGCAAGACGTAACAAAGAGAACTTCCAGGGACAGCCCACACTTGTCTTCAACTTACTAGGAGCACGTTCAGAGAGTAAAATTTACTAGTGGCACATTTGGAGGGTAAAATTGTGACCCATGTACCACATTTTGGTGGTTATGTCAAATATTTACTCATGATTCAGTTTTTGATTTGGACTTGAGGGCAATGTATATTAGCAGCACAGCTAGAAGTAATGTCAAGAAATAGATCAGTTGTTAAAATATTACTCCACGGCCTTTGTACTGTGCTGTTCAGTCTTAAGTGACACTCTGACAGTGAATTTTTGCACTGATGCTTCAAAGTATAAAAATAATCTGCTGAATTGTATCTAGGGGAGAAGATGAAATTCTGATTATCACGACAAATATTTATGAGGACTGGAAACACTTAAAAAAATGCTTAAGAATCCCAGAGCTAAAATGTCCTTTCTGAGATGGTCTAGCCAGTCCCAAAACATGAGATAGCATTGAAGCTAAGTAAGTACACTATTTGAGAAACTGGAGATTCTAATAAATTGTTTATTTTTCCCACAAAATATTCAACAGCTTTTAGATCTAGGAAATGTTTTCATCTAATCAACAACCTGTAGGTCTAAGTAAAAGCCCTTTTCCACTGTTTCTCAGCATAACAAAGAGAAGATTCTGACATACACAGATTGTTAGCAGTACGTTGCTCTTCCATCTCCAAATGAAAATGAACACATGAAGCATATTTGAAAAGGGCTCTGGAGGAAATAGCTCCTGAGGCCAGGGCTCTTCAGTCTTTTGTCGGACCAACCCACCTTCCATGTACGATCTGTTTTCCTCTTCCACACTTTGACAGTACTTTCATCATTATTGGCAACAGAATTGTCAGAGGAGGTGATCCAGTTCAGACTAGAAGGACCATCTTCACACAAATCTGAGAGGTAAATGCTTGTCTCTCAGCATATATCCTTTTTAATATCTTCACATTTTTCTTTCTAGATTACTTTTTGATGGAATGAGATTAATAGACATTTTTCTCATTGAAAAATTTGTAGCATGTTCTTCTTTCGCCCTAAACTTACCTCAACGACTTTAAACAGGAACTTTCAACCCATTGTCCTAATATTTAAAAATTCTCCATTTTATATTTAACATCTTTATTGGAGTATAACTGCTTTACAATGGTGTGTTAGTTTCTGCTTTATAACAAAGTGAATCAGCTATACATATACATATATCCCCATATCTCCTCCCTCTTGCGTCTCCCTCCTACGGGGAGTGGGAATGGTAAGCTGGGAAAAATTCTCCATTTCAAAATTTAGTTACAGTTCTTTTTTCTTTGGAAGTGAAATTTACATACAGTGATATGCCTCTGTCTTAAGTGTACAAATCTATTAGTTTTGAAGAAGGCATACACCTGGGTAACTCATACTCATGTTAAAATATAAAACGTTTTCCTTACTTCAGACTACTGTCTCATGCTCTTCCTATGTAATTCCTCCCCATTAAAAGCGACTGTTTTTCCGATTTGCTTTGCCTGTTCTAGGGTCATATAAATGGAATCACACACAGCGTGCAGTCTTTAGATCTGGCTTATTTCCTTTGGTATAATGTTTATGAGATTCTTGCACATTGTTGTCTGTAATTTTTTTATTGTTGTTAAGAAGTAGTCCATTGCATGATTAAACAAGAATTTGATTATTTTATTGTTGATAAATATTTACATGGTTTCCAGTTTTATTGCTACTGTGAATAAAGCTGCTGGAACATTCTTGTACAAGTATCTATGTGGACAGGTTTTTATTTCTCTTGGGTAAATGCCTAGGACTGAAATTTTTGGATCATAGAGTAGCAGTATATTTAACTTTGTAAGAAACTTCCAAACTGTTTTCCAATTTTCTGTTTTTTATCATTTTCTCTCCACTAATAACATGAGTTTCCGTTGTTATCCAATCGCCCCAAAGATTGGTACTGACAGCCTTTTTTTGTTTGTTTGTTTTTGTTTATTTGTTTGTTTTGCGGTACGTGGGCCTCTCACTGTTGTGGCCTCTCCCTTTGCGGAACGCAGGCTCCGGACGCGCAGGCTCAGCGGCCATGGCTCACGGGCCTAGCCGCTCCGCGGCATGTGGGATCTTCCCGGACCGGGGCACGAACCCGTGTCCCCTGCAATGGCAGGCGGACTCTCAACCACTGAGCCACCAGGGAAGCCCCTGACAGCCTTTTTAATTTTAGCCATTCTAGGGACCTGAAGTGACATGCTATTATGGTTTTAATATCTAATGTCCTGAAAACTAATACAAGCTTGCATGTGCTTATCAGGCATTCATGTATCATCTTTATCAAGTCTTTATATGTTTTTAAAACTGGATTTTGTCTATTCTTGACTTATAAGAATTCTCAGTATATTCTGCATATAACGTCATATATATGTTATATAAATATTTGCTTGTTCATTTTCTTAAAGCCCTATTTTTATGAGTAGAAGTTTACATTTTGATTAAGTATACCATAACATTTTTTTTCTTTTATGGTTGCTTTCTGTGTCTGCCTAAGAGATGTTTACCTAACCCCAGGTCACAAAGATATTCTCATTCTCATGTCTTTTTTCTAGAAGTTATATAATGTTAGCTTTTAGTTTTAGGTCAATAATCTTTCTCAAACTTCTTTTTTGGTATATAGTGAAACATTGGAGTTGAGGCTTACTTTTTTTCATACATATATTCAGTAATACAAAATCATATTCAAACCCATTAGTTGCAAATGGTTGAATTTTTACTGAATTGTTCCATTGAATTGTTTGGATCTCTGTATCAAAAATCAACTGGAAAAACTGAGAAATCCCAGACAGTATAAAACAACAAGCAAAGAAAGTTTGAAAGGTGGAAAAAAGAAGGTGAACAGCCTAGGCTTCTGGGGACTTGAGGAACAGCAGTGGTGAGTTCTTCTGTTTCCTCATTGCCTTCCATATATCTCTGGACAGCGTGCTGCAGAAGCCTCCAACTCTGAACGCCTATAGGCACGGTTAAAAAGGCTTCAAGTAAACCCTCACCTCTAGTTTAAGGGCCCACAATAGGGTGACCCAACAAGAATAAACTTATTGGCAATTTCCACCCTACTCCAATCAAATACCAATGGAAAAAGTTCACCCCCACCCACTATCATTTCAGAAAGGCCAAGTGGAAATTAATCTTTCACATACTACTCAGTCCGACAGAAGCAGGCAGCACTCTGATTCCCCTGTCCTATGCTGTGATGAGCCAAGCAGGAAGCTGATGTTACATCCTTGCTGGCCTACAGAAAGCTGTGCTCCAATTTCCCTAGCAAGATGCTGTCAGTGGGGTTCAGCAGCAACTGAACTTCTATTCCCACCCAGCAGCAACCAGCTTCGCAAAGCAGTGTGAGGTGGGACTCGGCACCGTCAGGCTTTACTCCCCCACCCATTTAGGGCCAAGGGGGTAACTAAGATACTATCCAATTATTCATCAACAAAGTAGAAGGAGGTGTGGGAAGCAGGGCTAGCTGGCATTCTGTTTCCCCCTCCCCCTTCTGATATCAAAGGGCGAGGAGTTGACTATACATATCCAACTGGCCCTAGTGCTATACTTCAACATGAAGACTGCCTACTAATAAAAGATGATAAAAAGATAGAATCCATAGTCTCTCAACATAATATCCAAAATATCCAAGAGACAGTAGATAAAAATCACATACCAAGAACCAGGAGATGATTTAATTGTTGGAATTATCTGATAAGATTTCAAAGCAGCCATCATTAAAATGCTTTAATTCTTTTGAAATACATTAAAAATTAGAAAACCTTAGCAAAGTAATAGAAACTATAAAAAATAATCAATATAAACTGTAGCGCTAAAAAATATAAATGCCAAAATTTTAAAACTTGATAAATAATGGAATGGGGATGACAGAGAATGGAATCAGTGAACTTGAGCATACAACAATAGAATTTATCCAGTCTGAACAACAGAGAGAAAATAAATTTTCTAAAAATGAACAGAGTCTCAGGGACCTTTGGAACAATAACAAAAAAGTTAATGTTTATATCATTAGAGTGCCAGAAGGAGAAGAGAGAGAGTTGAACTGAAAAATTATTCAAAGAAATAAAGCTGAAAACTTCCCATATTTAGCAAAAGACATAAACCTACAGATTCAAGAAACCAAACTAATTTCAAATAGGATAAACCAAGATACATCATCAGTAAATTTTAGAGAGCTAAAGACAAAGATAACAACCAGCCTGAAAAAAGCCCACAGTATCTATAGGGGAACACCAATTTCAATGGAGACCAGGAGGAAGTGACACAACATTTTTAAAGTTATGAAACTTTCATAAAGTTATGAAAAACAAAGAACTGTCAATGGCACATTTTATGTCCAGGGAAATATCCTTCAGAAAGGGGGAATAAAGGCATTTTCAGATGAATCCATAACCCGTGTGTGATCATGATATAAAAATCAGACAAATCTCAATTGAGGGACATTCTGCAAAATACCTAACCAGTACTCCTCGAAACTATCAAGGTTATCAAAAACAAGGAAAGTCTGAGAAACTGTAACCACCAAGTGGAACAAAAGAGACACAGGATGACTAAGTGTAATGTGGAATCCTCAACTGGACATGGAACAGAAAAAGGACATTAAGAAAAACTAAGGAAATATGAATAAAGTATAGATTTTAGTTAATATGTCAGTTCATTAATTGTGACAAATGTACCATACTAAAAGTAAGATGTTAATAATGGCAGAGTCTAGGTGGAGGCTATGTGGGAACTCTCTGTACTCTCTTTGCAAGTTTTCTGTATATCTAAACCTATTATAAAGTAAGAAGTTTATTTTTAAAAGATGCCCTTAAAATGTAAAGAAGTCTTACAACTGAATAATACGAGATAGCAATCCAAAACGAAGGGCCAAAATATTTGAAAAGACCCTCGGAAAAGAAGTTCAGATGGCAGATAAGTACATAAAAAGATTACCAACACTATTAACTATTAAGGAAGTATGAACTAAGCTGCAATGAAATACCACTAGACACTCACTAGAATGACTGTAATCAAAAAGACTGACAATGCAAAGGGTTGGCAAGAATATTGAATAAATGTTGCTAGAAATGCAAAATGGTACAGCTACTTTACAAACAGTTTGGCAGTTTCTTGTGAAGTTAAATATACATTTATAGAATCCAGGGATCCCATGCCTAGATATTTTCCCAAGAGCAATTAAAACACAGCTCAATCAAAACACTTGAACAAAAATTCTGAGGCCATTTTATTCATCAAAGTCTAAAAGTGAAAAGATCCCTAATATCTGTCAATTGTCAAATGGAAGAACAAATTGTGGTATATCCATATCATAGAATACTACTTAACAATTGTCATGTTTTTGTTATGTGCCAACTTGGTCACGCTGAACTAAAGTTCCCAGAATTCCTTTTTCATCTTTGTTTCTGGTTAGCATGTGATACTTTTAATGTTCTTATTTTCCATTTGTATATTCTCTTGGATAAACTGTTTTTTCAAGCCTTTTGCCCATTTGTTAGTTGGGTTGTTTTTTTCCTTTCTGTTGAGATATGAGAGTTCTTTACATATTCTTTATGTATTCTAGATACACATGTTTTGTTGGATATCAGATTTGCAAATATTTTTCCCAGTCTGCAGCTTGTCTTTTTATTCTCTTAGCAGTATTTCATTGTGTATTCACAGCAGTGTATCCACTGAAAAAAATGTTAATTATGATGAAGTTTAATTTGGCAATCTTTTTTTCTATTTGATGGACTGTTCTTTTAAAATCATGTCTGGGAACTTTTAACCTAAATCCCAGTAATAAAGATTTTCTCCTATTTTAAAGTTTTATTATAGTTTTATGTTTTGAATTTAGTTCTATGGCTCATTTTGAATTATTTTTTGTATAAGGGATGAGGTTTGAGTCAAGATTGTTTTTTTGCATGTCAAATTTTCCCAACACCATTTGTCAAAATGACAATCTATTCTGTATGAAAATGCCTTTGCAACTTTGTCAAATATCAATTGGCCAAATGAACTGAATTCTTCTGAATTGTACATTTAAAAGCATAAATGTGATTAACTTCATGTGTATTTTCCCACAATAAAATATCAGTTGGTCATATTTATGAGGAACTATTTATGGATTCTATGTTCAATGAAACATCTATCTGTTCTGTTGATATCTGCATCTGCTCATTCACTAGGACCATGCTGTCTTGATTATTTAGATTTTTATATGTGTTTAAATTGGGTAATGTGAGTCATTCGACTTTATTTTTCTTTTTCCAAATTACTTTGGTTATTCTATTTTTTTACCTTTCCCTATAAATTTTTGAATCAACTTGTCTAGTATCTATCTACAAAAATTCCTGTTGGGATTTTTCTTCAATAAGTAGATTAGTTTGGAGAAAATTGACATCTTAACTATTTTTTTTCAGCTTTGCTGAGGTATTATTGACAAAGAAAATTGTAAGATCATCTTAATTATTTTGAGTATTTCAGTCCAAGACATAGTATACCTTCTGATATACTTACATCATCCTTGAATTGTTTCATTAGTGATTCGTAGCATTATGCATAGCGAGC
Source organism: Phocoena phocoena (assembly GCF_963924675.1). Taxonomy (NCBI): domain Eukaryota; kingdom Metazoa; phylum Chordata; class Mammalia; order Artiodactyla; family Phocoenidae; genus Phocoena; species Phocoena phocoena. Next base: position 38,479,384 of record NC_089220.1, on the reverse strand, counting down.
CTGCACATGTTTTGGTAGATTTATACGTACAAGTTTCAGTGCTAAAGTAAGTTATACTATTTTTCAAAATTTCATTTTCCAGTTATTCATTGCTAGTACATAGAAATAAGATTGATATTTGTGTGTTGACCTTACACCCTGCTGCTTTCCAAAACATTTATTAGTTCTAGAAAGTTTTTGATAGATTCCATGAACATTTTCACCTAGACAATCATGTAATCTGTGAGTAGGGACAGTTATATTTCTATTTCTGATATATATATGCTTTTTATTTCTTTTCTCTACCTTATTGTACTGACTATGACTTATAATGTTGACTAGTAGTGGTGAGGGTAGACAATTGGCTTTATTCACAAGGTTAGAGTGAACACATTTAGTTTCTTACTATTAAGTGATATTTGTGGTAGGTTTTTGTAGATGTTGTTTATCAAGTTGAGGAAGTGCCTTATATTCCCAGTTTGATTAGTTTTTGTGATGTTGAACTTTGTCAAATTCTTTTTCTGCATCAACTGATATGATTATGTGATTTTTTTCTTTATTGCGTTAATATGGTGGGTTACATTGACTGACTTTCAAATATTGAGCGAACTTTCCGTTCCTGGATTAAACATCATTCAGTTACGTTGTACTCTTTTTTCAATATGTAATTAGATTAGATTTGCTGGTATATTATTGAAGATTTTTTTGTGTTTGTATTTAAGAGAAATACTTGTCTATAGTTTACTTGTATGTCTTGGCAGAAGTTAGCATTTGCTTCTTTTCTAATATAAGCATTTAAGGGTATAAATTTACCTCTAAGCACTGCCTGAGATACATCCCACAAACTTTCATTTATTTGGACTTTCATACTCATTCAGTTCCAAATATTTTCTAATTTTCCTGTGACTTCCTTTTTAATCCATGTATCATTTAGATATGTTGTTTAATTTTCAAGTATTTGGAGATTTTCTTGTTATCTTTCTGTTAAGTTCTTGTTGAATTCCATATGGTCAGAGAACATAATTTGCATAATTTCAATTATGTTAAATTTGGTTAATGTTTGGTTTAAGATATAGTAGTTTTTTAAAGTTTATTTATTCATTTATTCAATAATTATTTTTAAAATACCTGTTATGTATTACACATTGCACTAGGCAATAGAGATACAACAGTAAACTATAGAGGAGAGGATAGTCCTTGCCCTTATGAGCAAGTGAGAGAAATCAAGTGGAGAAAAGAGATATTAGGTATGCAATTAGTTAATCATTTAAATATAATAGTGATAAGTATTACAAAATTGATCTATATAAGAGTTTTATCAGATTTTAATATGAGTTAAAAAAACTACATATTTTCTCAGTATAGTACTTCTAATATAATATTTTATTTCAAAATAACATCTATTTGAAAACATTATGGCTATTTTGGTCTTAATTCATTTTTGTAATGTATAATTTTTGCCACCTGATCGTAAGAAAGTCAAAGAATGTTTTTATAGATTATAGTGAAACGGCTATATAAATCTGGAACAACTTGGCTCTAATCCTCCAAAGCAGAGGTTCTCCAAGTGTGGTTCTTGGATCATCAGCCTCAGCCTCACTTGGGAATTTGGTCAGCATTGCAAATTCTTGGGCCTCACCCCAGACCTACTGAATTAGAAACTCTGGAAGTAGGGTACAGCAAATAGGGTTGTAATAAGCCTTCCAGGTGATTCTGAGGCATGTTAAAGTTTGAGAACATGTGTTCTAAATGGTTAGATATTTGGCCACTCAAGGAAAGTAATATAGTATGTGAATAGTATTAATAAATTTGGGAAAATATGACAGTGGCATTTCTTCATTCTTGGGTTTTATAAAGATTTGATTTGATCTTTAAGAAATCCAATGAGCGATTATCATTCTGGGATACATCTTGAGTACTTTGAGGATCCATAAATTTGTGAATATATGATATAGTAGTTTTGTTTTAAGATATAGTTTGTCTTTATTTTTCTCTATTTCAGCAAATGATCCATAGGATTTGGAAATAATGTTTATTCTTCTGTTAGTTTGGGGTGTTTTCAAAATGTCATGTGTGTTGGTTACTGGTGTTATCTGGTTCTTTTTCTATATCCTTTTGACTTTCTATTGGTTACTGAGAAAGGGGTTTTGAATCTCCAAACTATTATTGTTGGTTTGTTTATATCTCCTTTTAGTTCTATCAGTTTTTGTTTCTTCTAGTTTGAAATTCTATTGGTATGTGCTATATGCAAACACATTTAGGATTTTTGTGTCTTTTTGCTGACTTGACTTTTTTTTTTTTTTTTTCCTGTACGCGGGCCTCTCACCGCTGCAGCCCCTCCCACTGCAGAGCACAGGCTCCGGACGCGCAGGCTCAGTGGCCATGGCTCATGGGCCCAGCCGCTCCGCGTCATGCGGGATCCCCCTGAACCGGGGCACGAACCCGTGTCCCCTGAATCGGCAGGCTGACTCTCAACCACTGCACCACCAGGGAAGCCCTGACTTGACCTTTTGATTGTATGTACAGTTGACCCTTGAACAACAGGGATTTGAACTGTGTGGGTCAACTTATATGCAATCTTTTCAATAAATACATACTCCATAATCCACATTTGGTTGAATCTGGGTGCGGAACTGAAACTATGGAGGGCCGACTGTAAAGTTATATGTGGATTTTTGACTGTGCTAGGGTAGGTGCCCCTAACGCCCATGTTGTTCAAGGGTTAACTGTAATTTCCTTCTTTACTCTTGGTAATGTTACTTGTTTCAATATAAACTTTTCTGACAGAATATATCTACTCCAGCTTTCTATTGATTAGAGTATATATGGGATATCTTTTTGTATCCTGTTCCTTGAAAATATTTTATTGTGCTAAAATCTTCATAAAATAAAATTTACCATCTTAACCAATTTAAAGTGTACAGTTCAGTGGCATTAAGTACATTCACAATGTTGTGCAACTATCACCACCATCTAACTCTATAACTTTTTCATAATCCGAAACAGGATCTCTGTACCCATTAAACAATAACTCTCCATTCTCCCCACCCCACAGCCCCTAATAACATGTTTTACTTTCTGTCTCTAAGAATTTGCCTATTCTAGGTGCCCTATATATGTGGAATTATATGATTGTGTTTTTGTGTCTGGCTTTCTTTCACTTAGCAAAATGTTCTCAAGGCTCATCCAAGTTGTAGCATGTATCAGAATTTTATCCCTTTTAACCATTCCATTCTGTGTATATGCCACATTTTGTTTATCCATTTACCTGTTGTGGATATTTGGGTTGTTTTCAACGTTTTGGCTATTGTGAATAATGCTGCTATGAACATAGGCACTCAAGTATCTGTTTGAATAAAGCTTTTAAGTATATAATGAGAAGTGGAATTGCTGTATCATATAGTAATTCTTCTATTTTAGCTTTATGAGGACCCACCAAACTGTTTTGCACAGTGGATGAACCATTTTAAATCCCTTCAAGAATGCACAAGATTTCCAATTTCTCCAGCATCTTCACTGATATTTATTTTCCTGTTTTTTATAATAGCCATGCTAATGAGTGTGAAGTAGTATCTCGTTGTGATTTTAATTTTAATTTACCCAATGGCTAATAATGTTGAGATATTTCCATGTGCTCACTGGTCATTTGCATATGTTCCTTGGAGAAATGTCTTTTCAAGTCCTTAAGTATTTTTTAAATTAAATTGTTTATTTTTTAGTAGTTGCTGACTTATAGGAGTTCTTTATTCTGGACATCAATCCCTTATCAAATAAATGCTTTGCAGATATTTCCTCTCATTCTGAGGGTAGCTTTTTCACTCCCTAGATAATGTCATTTAATGGACAAAAGTGTTAAATTTTAATGAAGTCCAGTTTATCTACTTTTCTTGTACCTTATGACAATATTTATGACAATATTCAAATCATTGGCAAATCAAATGTCATGAATATTTTCCTCTAGGTTTTTTTTTTTTTAAAGTTGTCACAGTTTTAGTTCTTACACTGAGATTTTAGTCCATTTTGAGTTAATTTTTGTATATGGTGTAAGGTAAGGGTATATTTTCAGTCTTTTACATATGGATATCTAATTTTCCCAGCACCCTTTGTTGAAAAGACTGTCCTTTCTCTGTTAATGGTCTTGACACCCTTGTCAAAAATCAATTGACCATATATGCAATAGTTTATTTCTTGACTATTTGATTTCATTTATCTATGTATCTGTTTCCCATGCTAGAATCATGCTGTTTGTTATGGTAGCTTTGTAGCAAGTTCTGAATTCAAGAAGTATGAGTTCTCCAACTTTACCTTTTTCAAGATTGTTTTGGCTATGTGGGGTCACTTGAAATTACAAATGAACTTAAAGATAGATTTTTCTATTTATGCAAAAAACATTGTTGACATTTTGTTAGGAATTGCTTTGAATCTTCAGCTGGTTTTGGATAGTATTGCCATCTTAAAAATATTAAGTCTTCCAATCCATGAATGTGGGACTTTTTAAGTTTATTTTTATGTCTTCTTTAATATATTGCAGGAATGGTTTGTAGTTTGCAGTGTATAAGTCTTTTCCACCCTGGTTAAATTTATTCTTAAGTACTTTATTCTTTTTGATGCTATTTTTATGAAATTGTTTCTTAATATCCTTTTTGGATTACTCATTGTTAATGTATAGAAATACAACTGACTTTTGCATGCTGATTTTATATCCTACAACTTTCTGAATTTATGATCTCTAACTATTTTGTGGAATATTTAGGGTTTCTAAATATAAGATTATGTCGTCTGTGAACAGAAATCATTTTACATCTTCTTTTCTAATTTGGATGTCTTTTATGTTTTTTTGTGTTCCTTTTTACTTCTCCAATTGCTCTGGCTAGAATTTCCAATAGAATGTTAAATTGAAGAGAAACTATATTTGACATTAATAATAATAATAATATATATGTCAGACATTAAGCTAAGTGTGTCATATACATGTTTCCATTTAATTTTCATTACAATGCTAAAAGATAGATATTATCATCCCCATTTTAGAGATAAGGAGAATGAAGCAGATGCTAAATAAATATCATGAGATTACATACCTAGAAAGTGATGGACCGACCTGGAGTTTGTTTGAATCAGGTGTGAGTGACTTCAAAAACAATAAACTTTCCTATACACTTTGCCTTTATGTCAATTACAAAAGCAATACCATTAGTGCACTTTCTAAATTATGTATTTCTCATTTGCTAGGTAATGTTCCTTTACGTATCCTTTTTCCTCACTGATTTCTTTCAAAGGAAGGAGACCTAACAAAAATTTACATTTTGTGGATATCTGGAATTTTAAATATTTGCTCGGAGGAAAAAGACTGAGTGTAAAATCTTTAATTACAGCAGATAAATTCTACATTCTTCTAAAACTGTGATAAAATCCATCAAGAGAAGTCATGGGTGACTTCTGGAGTCTGCATCATAAATGGAAATTCAGTAGCAGAAAATCTAAAAGATTCTTTAAGATCGATTTGTTTCTTATCTGAATCACTAATTAAAACCAGACTGTGTATACTTGTGTGATGATGCATGAAAAATGAAGATAAGTAATTTTGCATTTGTCTTTTAAGGGCAAATACACCATTATAGGTAAAATCATAGATTAGCATCCTTCTTGGCATACTCCAAAAAGGATCCTATTTATGTGAAAAAACAGTAATTGCACAAGATGGACAGAGCATAAGTGTGGCCAGAAGATCAATCCTGCACTCTGGTGAATGGCTGTAACTCAAAATTTCTCATTGTTTCCATAGTTTTGTAATCACTCTTTCACTTAACAGTCTTTTCTGTAATACTAGCTTTTTAAAAATGCTTTTTTCAGTACTCCCAAGAAATTATCAGCAGAAGCAAGAAGCTCGCTTCTAGAAGAACTATTAAGTAGTTCAAGAGTCAGCTGATGAGAAAGCCAATGGTCTTAGTATTGCTTACAGTCAGGCTTCTTAAAGGTTCAAAAGACAAACAGTTTCAGTATACTAGATTCACTATAAATTTTTCATTATCATATATACATATATATATCTGATTTTATCAATATTGTATATACACATATAGCTAATATTTATAGTATAGATGAAGGATATAGTATGCTTCCTTGCATACCCTATGTAGAGACCTTACAATTAGGTTCTCTGTTAAGCACTGGGTGACACAAATTTGTATAAGACATGGAGACTTCCACCTGTGCTTTAAGAGCAGATGAAACATAGTAGAACTACCTCTGTAACATACGGCCTATCTGAATAATTCAGAATTCTACAGAAAGAGAAACTTAAATACTTTTGTCTTGTATTGTGATATAGCCACACAGTAATATAGCAACCAATAGAATAAAGTCATCAAGAAGGAGAATAAAAAAGTGGCACAGAATCAGATAGGGAATTAGGAAAGGTATCATAAAAAGGGAGACAGAACTTGCAAGACACATAAAAAGAAAAGTTCTTCAGATAAGAAAATCAAGAGAATTATCAATTAATGAATGAGTAGGGAATATTAGAATTACACCTAACATTGAAAATATGGGGGTTTAAATACTATTAGGATCATAGATAGAAATTATGATCTTTTGAGTAAAAATAAATAATGTAAAACTTTTAGAAAGAACATGATCCATCTGCATCCATCTCACCAGACACACATCAGGAAGTTTGCAAGTTTAGATCATGAGATGAAGAGGAGATGGGATCTTAAAGCAAAAGTTTTTGGTACAACACAAGAAATGGCTGGTAATAACTAAACAGTGGTAATATAACTTATACTAATATAAATAATAGTGAATGCTGTGTAACTGAAAGCATTCAAGCAGAACTTAAGTGACTATATGTCAAGAGGTGATTGCTTTTTGAGAGTGAAAAATTAGAATAAGTAGATCACTTCTAAGCTTCATTTCAAATCTAAGATATTATTTTTCTATCACATTTAATTTTTTGTTTATATTCCTTTTCCTGATCCTATTCCTTTTAGTTACAAAAAATCACTTCCCCAGTATTGACTACTGCATGTTATTTACTGCAGCAAAAGTTATGACCTATGAAACTAAAAGAGTGGAAAACAGTCTTTCAGGAAATAACACCTCATTAAATATGCAACTTATGTCCAAAATGTCATGCTATTATAATATTTTATTATTATAGAATTAAAATATGTTCATTGTAGAAAATTTAGAAGATTCATATGAAATGTAAATTATCCTGTGGACCAAGAGAGGGAAACTTTTTTTCTCTCCTCTCTTCCTCCTCTTTCACTGTCTGAAACAGAGATTTAACATTATAGGCTATAGATTGGAATGCTGCTAGGGTATATTTTCCAGTGGTCAGAGTCATTATATTTTAAAAAGTTAAACACTGGATGAAATTTTTTCCCCTCTTCACTCCTCCAAATAGGAGGCAGTAGTTGCAATTGAATCCAGGCCTTTCATGAGACCCTGTCTGTTCCCCTCTCTTTTCTCTGCCACAAGAGAAAAGAGAGGTCCCAAGATGAAGGCTGGACTTGGGAGTAGAGGGAAATGGGGGCTGAGAGAGCATTAGATTTAGAAGGGATTATTTATATCTCTATCCTGGGGCACCAGCTTGTTGGGATGTCAGATATACTGCCAGATAACAAATTTGTTTCTTGGAGGATTTGTGTAGAAGAATGGCTGAAATATGGGATGGAAGTCCAGTATTACTTGATTACCTGGTCAAATATTACCTACCAAAACTCTAATCTCACTCTGATTCCTAACAATTCCTCATACCCAGAGATGAATTTTGGAATACTTTAGTGTAAAGCCTTACCGTCTTCCTTCCATATTTTGAGCCCAGGAATTTTTTTTAATCTTCCAAAATACAGAGAACTGTAATATTTATAAGTTAACAATTACTTTCCATGGTATGAAGTAAATTTATAACATAACTTTGAAATTTTCATTGCATCTATACCTAATTATTTCACACATGAGTGGCAAGAATGTTAGTACCTACCCAATGGCCATATTTTCTCCTTTTCCTGTCAATTTAATCCCGATTTTTCTTGGGGCTGCAGTGTATTTATCTCCTAGGAAATGATTGAAGAGTGTTCCATATAAATCATGGAAATTCTATCTCTTTTTCCAGGTACCTACTTTCCCAGCCTCCTTGCATCTAGAATTTGCCATATGACCCACTTCTGGCCAATGACAGGTAGGGGCAAATCTACTGAGACAGGGAGACTTCTGGGAAATATCACCCCTCCCCATGATGAATGGAGAGCTTTACTTATCATTTACTTCATTTTCTCCAGGTTGCTGCTTGGATCTGTGGCTATAATTATATGGCCAACAGAAAGAGGACTTAAAAAATGCTGCCCAATGAGGATGGCAGAGAAGAAGGATAGAAAGAGCCTAGTTTCTCAATCGGATTGCAAAAACAAACTAGGAGTAGACTATTTCCACACTATTAATATGATTTTCTGTGCCTTGCAGCAAAATACAACTTATGCTTCCCCTCTTACAAGCAGAGCTTTGATGAACATTTATACAGTTAAGTCTTTATTCACATTCATGATTATGTCTTTATGATAAATTTCTAAAGAGAGATTATTAATTCATAGGATGCAAAACACTAAAGCTTTTGATGTATACTGCCAAAATTCCTCGAGAAAGACAGTAGACATTGAGGATTCAACAAACACTATAGAAACTCTTTTAGAAGTAAAATTGTACCAAAAATGTCAATTTTCCTTAAGAAGATCCTATATCTCTACAACTTTCTGGAGAGTCCAGAAAAATCCCAAGAGAAAACAGAGGGTCCATAAAGTCTGGAAAACATAATCAAATATATAGAATGTCATGAAAGACATTTTCTAACTGTAAATGCATGCATACAGAAAAAAATTATCTAAGTTTCCAGATTTATGTACAACTGGTAGAACTATCAACTGACAATGCTGTTTGAGTTCAGAGTTTAAGAAACTTGATTAGGATGTGCAGGAAATCACTCCATAGCACAGCATAACTCTGCAGATAATGTGCTGTCTTCTGAAGACTGTCACAGGAGAGCCTAAAGTAAAACTGGAATTCTATTCTCAGACACTTAGGGTGAGCTTCTAAACTTAAAAGTCCTCACTGTGCCATCTTCTCAGTCCCGCATCTTTGGTAAAGGTCATTCCAAAGAGTTATAAAGCCAAACATCAGCAATAGAATATTAAATGCAGTGAAATGGTAGGGAAACAGACGGCAGGCTTATTACTCCAATATAGCTCTAATTACTGACATAGCAGAACCCCATTATCAGGTTTATAGTTAACTGAGAGGTGAAAGAAAGGTTGAAGGTACAGAATGTCCTTTTGAGAAGTTTTTATTTTTTGATATCTGTGTTATAGCTCCATTCGACAAGTCTTTTCTGTGTATACCACTGTGACTATTCCTAATATCTAAATTTATATGCTAAGATATGTTTAAAGCAAAGTTCTGGGCCATAAAATGTTATTTCCCTTAATAAACAATTTATTTCCAGCTTCCTCTGGGGTCAGTTAACAGTAGGAATGCATGGGATTTTAAAAGATCTATTCACTCTAATAAGAATAACAAGTTCATTCCTACTATTGCTGACTGCTCTCTAATAAAATGGGCCCATTTACTTCTAGCTATATGTTAAGTCTGAACATCACATACATGAAATGTGAGACCATCAACCTGGTCTTTCGCCTTGAAATGTTTACAAATTAATTGAGAAGAGAGTACAAGTATATAAGGAAAGTTAACTATGTTTCCCTATGTTAACACAGGGAAAATACCAGGTTAAGATTGGAATTATGCTGCCACAAGCCACCTTCAGTATGGGCTTCTGGCTACCAGGACTGTGAGGCAATACATTTCTGCTGTTCTTAGCCACCCAGTTTTGGGTACTTTGTAAAAGCAGCCCTAGGAAACTATGTTCTCCCTAGTACTTCTCACCATCTGAAAGTTACCTCATTTGTTTACTCATTTACATTCTATCTCCTCCACAGAATATGTTTCATGAGAGCAGGGACCACAGCAGTTAGAGATCCATAGATGGATGAAATATAATGTTTATCTTTGAGGGATTTAGGAAAGTATTATTAATTAAAATGTAAAGCATTTACATATTAATTGAACAAATATTTAAACACTGTCTGTTCCAGGTACTGCTGCAAGTGCTGAGGTCACTGTTGGGGAACAAGAGCTTACATTCTGCAAGAAAGAAAGATAAATAAAAAGATATAAACAAGATAAAGAATATAAAATAGAGTAATGTGATAGAGACTGAAATTGTAAGAGAACTTTAAATTGATAGTCAAGAAAGATCAGTAAGAAATAAGCTAGGCCTATGTAAGGAGCAGAGTTGAGAAGTTAAAAAGGTGAGCTGTTTTTCTCTTTTTTAAATATTTATTTATTTTTGGCAGTGTAGGGTCTTAGCTGTGGCACACGGGATCTTTCACTGCAGCGCATGGGCCTCTCTCTAGCTGTGGTGCACAGGCTTCTCATCCAGTTGTGGCACACAGGCTCCAGAGCATGCGGGCTCAATAGTTGCAGCATGTCTGCTCTCTAGTTGTGGCACACAGGCTCCAGAATGCATGGACTCTGTAGTTGTGGTGCGTGGGCTCCAGAGTGTGTGGGCTCAGTAGTTACTGTGCCCAGGCTTAGTTGCCCTGCGGCATGTGGGATCTTAGTTCCCTGACCAAGGATCGAACCTGCATCCCCTGCACTGGAAGGCAGAGTCTTAATTACTGGACCACAAGGGAAGTCCCCAAAAGTTGAATGTTTAGATTAGGTGAATGAAGCATACGATGGGACAAATAAGAATGAGGGGGGAAGATGTTTAATCTCATAGGACCTGGTAAGCTATGGTCAGGGTATGGATTTTACTCTAAGTACCACAGAGTTATTAGAAGCTTGCAGTTAAGAGTTTGCCGTAGTCTTGACACTGTGCATAGAAAACGCTAAAGACACCACCAGAAAACTACTACAGTTCATCAATGAATTTGGTAAAGTTGCAGGATACAAAATTAATATACAGAAATCTATTGTGTTTCTATATACCAGCAACAAACTATCAGAAAGAGAAATTAAGGAAAAAATCCCATGTACCGTCACATCAAAAAGAATAAAATACCTAGGAATAAACCTACCTAAGGAGGTAAAAGACCTATACCTGGAAAACTATAAGACAATGATGAAAGAAATTGAAGACAACACAAACAGATGGAAAGATATACTGTATTCTTGGAATAGAAGAATAAATTTTGTTAAAATGTTTACACTATCAAAGGCAATATACAGATTCAATGCAATCCCTATGAATATACCAAGGACATTTTTCACAGAATTAGAACAAATAATTTTAAAATTTGTATGGAAACACAAAGAACCCCAAATAACCTGGAGGAGGAATCAGGCTCCCTGACTTCAGACTATACTACAAAGCTATGGTCATCAAAACAGTATGGTACTGGCACAAAAACAGAAAAATAGATGAAGGGAACAGAATAGACAGCCCATAAATAAACCCATGCACTTAAGGTCAATTAATCTACAACAAAGGAGGCAAGAATATACAATGGAGAAAAGACAGTCTCTTTAATAAGTGGTGCTGGGAAAACTGGACAGCTACATGTAAAAGAATGACATTAGAACATTCTCTAACACCATACACAGAAATAAACTCAAAATGAATTAAAGACCTAAATGTAAGATTGGATATCACAAAACTTCTAGAGGAAACCATAGGCAGAACACTCTTTGACATAAATTGTAGCAATATTTTTTGGAACCATCTCCTAAAGCAAAGAAATAAAAACAAAAATAAGCAAATGCCATGTAATTAAACTTAAAGGATTTTGCACATCAAAGGAAACCATCAACAAACAAAAAGACAATGTACTGAATGGGAGAAAATATTTGCAAATGATATGACCAATAAGGGGCTAACATCCAACGCATATAAGCAGTTCATACAACTCAACATCAAAAAAAAAAAACAGATTAAAAAATGGGCAGAAGACCTGAGTGGACATTTTTCCAAAGAATAAATGCAGATGGCCAATAGGCACATGAAAATATGCTCAACATCGCTAATCATCAGGGAAATGCAAGTCAAAACCACATTGAGACATCAACTCACACCTGTCAGAATGGCTGTCATCAGCAAGAACACAAATAATAAATGTGGGCGAGTATGTGGAGAAAAGGGAACCCTTGTACACTGTTGGCAGGAATGTAAATTGGTGCAGCCACCATAGAAAACAAAATGGAGGCTTCTCAAAAAACTAAAAATAGAACTGCCATATGACCCAGCAATTCTACACCTGGGTATATATCTGGAAAAAAAACTCACTAATTCAAAAAGATACATGGACCCCGATGTTCATAGCAGCATTATTTACAATTGCTAGTATATGAAAGCAACCTAAATGTCTATCAACAGATGAATGGATAAAGAAGATGTGGTATATATGTATATACAATGGAATACTACTCAGCCATAAAAAAGAATGAAATTTTGCCATTTGCAGCAACATGGTTGGACTTGGAGGGTATTATGCTAAGTGTAATAAGTCGAACAGAGAGAGACAAATGTGTGAAATCTAAAAATACAACAAACTAGTGAATATAACAAAAAAGAAGCAGACTCACAGATATAGAGAACAAACTAGTGGTTACCAATGGGGAGGGGCAGTGGGGCAGGGCAACATAGGGGTAGGAGATTAAGAGGTACAAACTGTTATGTATAAAATAAGCTACAAGGATATATTATACAGCAGGGGGAATATAGCAACTATTTTATAATAACTCTAAATGGAGCACAACCTTTAAAATTGTGAGTCACTATATTGTACACCTGTAATTTATATTATATTATACATCACCTAAACTTCAATCAAAAAGAAAAAAAGTTGCCATGTTCTGAATTATTTTCTAAAAATATCACTCTACTGCTGTGTAGTTAGATGGACTATAGGGAGACAAAACTGGAAACAGAAATATTAGTTAGGGGCCTGTTGCAGAAGCCCAGATGAGAGACAGTTGTAGCCTTGTCTAGAATGGTAGCAGTAGAATTGACGAGAAAGGTTATCAATGCATTTTGGAGGGATAGCTAATAGTACTAGCTGTTGGATGGAAGATAGAGGCACTGGAAAAGAAGAAATCAGGACAAATTCTTAGGTTTCTTCATGATCTCTTATTTTATTTTTAAAACCTAACTCTATTGATTGAATGATAAATCTTTAATTGAGAAAAGTTTATTTTATGTTTAAATAGAAGAGAGTAGACAGGTGTTTGAGCTAAATGATCTTTAAGCTCTTGGACAACTTGACTGTCTATGACCCTAATGCTCAGAGTAGTGCAGCTACTCTGCTATTGGTCAGTCAGTCTCAGGAATTGAGAAGCCCACTCAGTAAGAGGGTAGTTGGGACGAGGATGGCGACTCCATCTATATTGGATGCATGTTATTCATTAATTTTTCCAATTTCACATGACAGTGCTTTGATTAAATATAATCATTATCACTTCTGGCTACCCCTGTGTTCTAGGCTTGATGTTAATGCTTTAAATATGTTACCACATAATTCTCATAAAAATGCCATGCAGTAAGTAAAATTATTCCTCTCTTATAGATCAAGCAACTGATTCTGAGATAGCAGCAAAATGTCCAAGACCTTAAAGCTAGGAAATAACACAATCAGAATTTTAACCTAGATCTGTCTAACTTCCAAGATTGTTCTTAACTCCTATTTTGTAATTCTTCATCTCCGATTTGTAAAGATCTTCAGTGAATAATAAATAAGGGCTGTGAGAAGAATTAAAAATAGGGTGGATCAGATAAATATTTTTGTCTTATTTTAACTTAGTTTATTTGAAATTTGTCTTAGTATGAAATAGTGTGAATATGTTTTAGTGTGTAAATATATACATATATACACACACTTACACCCACATATGAAACACACACAGACACACACATATATCGACTCTCAATAGAAAAAGAAATCTCTTAGTAGTAAGACAGGTAAAATCCTCTTGTCATGGGTAACTTTAATTTCAGATCTACTCAACAGATCAATACTTTGGCTTATTGGAGAAGAAGCTTCCTTGGGCAAAAATGAGAGTGTTCTTTAAAAAAGAAGAAGAAGAAAAATGCCATTTTTATTGCTTGCTCTATGTTCCCATTCATTGGTTGCTTAGAGAATAAATCAAAGTGACAATGAGTTGAAATGAAAATCAAGTTTTGCTATCATTTTCGTTTAAAGAATTCTTCAAAAAGCTGAAAATGAAAGGAAAAAATGAAAGTCATTCTTATTGCTAATGAAATGTTTCCTTGCTGTCAAGCAGTGTGTGGCTGGAAGAAAAACGACTTGAACTTAACCAGAAACTCAAAATACGGTGCATTTTCAACCTGGTAATTAAGCAGATATGAGATGTCACAGTGACTGCTACAATGGACTGGCTCTGAAATGCACACTCTGGATTAAATGGTACCTGAAAGGTGAGGGCACCACTCTGTAGTCTTGGCTAATCTACGTGAAATAATGGCATTGGGAAGCCACTCCTGCTGGTTCCCACTAAAGCATGTCCCCATGCACCTGCTCGAAAAGCAGGTGTTTTTTTTTCCATAGATCTGATTTCAAAAATAAGGTTAAAAGAGGACAGCTGTGAGAAAATGAAGCCATTCTCTGGAGAGTAGCTGCCCTGTGGGATAAGGAAAACAGTTCTTGGAAGCCAGCCCTCCAGCACTTTATTAGTCAGGTGTAAAAGGAGCTGCCTCCTCTAGAACTTGAGCTGAACGTTTCCTTTTAAGCCTCTCTTAGGCAATATAATTTTTCACTTTCTAAAAACTAAAAAAAATGAACATCTATACCAATATATTCATTTGACATTCATCCCACAAGTATCTGTTGAGCAATTACTAATATTAACAGCAATGCTAACATGCTCCTGAAAAAAGTAAAGAACTTTGTAAGTTAAGGAAATTTTGACGTGCCATAACCAAAAAAAGTTTTAATTCAGCATTTAGCATTTCTACACGCATGCTAACAGCTGTTACTGTTGATTAAGGTCATTTGGTGGTACTGCTCAGGGATATAAAAATCTTTCCATGAGAAACATTTCAAACTCAAATACAGTTATCAAATTACTATTTTGCACAAAGTATGTGTGCTGTGGAGGAATTTAATGATGAGAATCCGCTGAAGAGAGTAGACATATAGACAGTGAAATTCAAGTCACAATTATGCTTTCATGGTAAAAATGTCCTATAAGCACAGAACAGAGGAAAATAAAACCCAACTCGGGCAATTAGGGAATGACTTAACGGCATCATAGTTGAACCTGTATCTGGATATAAACAATAAATTAGGGTGGAATATTCTGGCAGAAGGACCAATAGAAGCAATGAAGGCCCAGAGACTACAAAATTTGGGGAATGACAACTAGTATTCTCGTTTGAGGGTAGAAGTGGGGGTGGGGGAAGGGAAGATTTTAATGGGAGATAAAAATGAAGTGAGTGACCACAAATATCATGCTAAAGAATGCGGGCTTTATTTTTGTAGCAAATCAGGAAACATTAGCAGCGCTTGAGCGGGAGTGGGTCATGATCACAACAGTGCTCTAGGAAGATAAAGCCTGTGGCTATAGTGGGGACAGAGAGATAGGATTGGTTTAAAGGCTGTCACAATAATCCAAACAAAAAGTAACGGGTCCTCAAGTGAGTACAATGGCAATAGGGATGAGGGAGGAAAGAGAAATCAGCAACACTGAAGAAATAGAATTAGTATTGGTTGTTAGCAGATTGAGTTTTTGGTTAGATGTGAAGATATCCTGATAACTGTTGGAAACTCTGAACTCAGGTCAAGAGAAGCCAAGGTTAGTAATGTAGATCTGGGAGTCCTCTGCATCACGTTTACATTTTGGGTTTATAGCAGTGGATGAAGGTGTCCAGAAAAGGAAAATATAGCAATTACTAAGGAGGGGACCATGTGAAATATCAGTGTTTAATAGCTTAAGAAGTGGAAGCATCAAGGGAGGACGCATAGTGAACCAAAAAGGCAAGAAGAGGCAGGAGTGGTCCAGGCTTTAGGGAAGCCAAGTTGGATGGAGTACAAAAAGCAGGAGTTGGTCCTGATGATTTGTAGGCATTGGTGACCATTGGCAGAGAAGATTCAGAGACAATGTAATGGCCAAATTAAAACTTCCTAAGGTTGGGGAGTAAAGAAAAAAGAATGGAGAGGTAGTGAACAGACATGACTTTTTGTGACATTAGGAGTTTAGCATGGGAGAGTATGTTGAATGGGAAGCAGAGGCAAAAGTGATGTTTTTAGGAGTGAGGACACAAGAGAATGTGTGTCCTGGAGACCTGGAGAAAGAAACCTGAAGAATAAAGTTGTGAGGGAGAGGATCTAAGAAGAGTAAGGGGAGCACATAAGAGGACTGACTATATGGTTTGCCATGGCAAGACAGAATGTTGAAAAATGCAGAAGATATTGAGGTGGGTGAGAAGGAAGCCTACAAATCCAGTGAGTAAGAAGTACAGCAGTTTGAAGGGATGGCCAAGCACAAGCCTAATCCAGTTGGAATAAGGAATAAGGGATTAGAAATGAGGCTGAATGAAATTTATGTAAGGAGATCTGGTTAAGTCAACAGGGATGAAGGTAGAAGCAGATTAGGGGAAGAGAAAAACCTGATAACTCATAGGTGTTTCTATCTGTGATGTTTAATTTTATGTATCAGCTTGACTGGGCCGTGGGGTGCCCAGATTAAACATTATTTCTGGGTGTGTCTGTGAAGGTACTTGCCCTCCCCAATGTGGGTGGGTATCATCCAATCTGTTAAAGGCCTGAATAGAACAAAAAGCAGAGCAAGGGAGGATTTGTTCCCTTTCTGCCTGTCCATTTGATCTAGGGTATCAGTCTTCACCTACGTTTGGACTAGGATTTACACCACTGTCTCCTCTGGTTCTCAGGCCTTTGGACTCGGACTGGAATTCACACACTGCCAGGTCTCCTGGGTCTCCAGCTTGCAGACAGAAGATCAGGAGATTTCTCAGACTCATCTATCTATCCATCCATTCATCCATCTTTCTATCTTTCTATCTTTCCATCTATTCCCCATTGTTCTCTTTCTCTGGAGAACCCTGACTAATACACCATCTCTACCAGTATACCTATAGTATGTTTGTATGTGTATACATAGATATACATACATATACACATATATCCATTTTCCTTCCTATAAATATTTAATATCAATTTCTTTTCCTGCTTATTTATTCAGAAATGAGATTACATTTGCAGAAGTATCTTCAAGTCACTTAAATCAAGTTATTACAATAAGAATTAATTTAACTGATGAGGACAAATTTAAGGCATAAAAATGGAAAAGAGAAGTTGAATAGGTCACATGTATGTTGTATTTTTGCAGTGGTCAAAGCACTTTTACATACTATGGTGATCTTTTTTGAGCCATACAGTATAGCTCTGGAATCATTCAGGCAGGAATTATTTTCCCTATTCTTTCAGTGAAGAAACTGGTTTTGACCACACAGATTCCCATCTTCTAAATCCTGATACAGAGCAATTTCTGTTGCAGTTCTCACATCATGTTGTCTTTCTGTTCATATAAAGGTTTTAGGTTTTATTTTTCAAAGGAGT
The DNA here is from genome assembly GCF_963924675.1 of Phocoena phocoena. Lineage (NCBI taxonomy): Eukaryota > Metazoa > Chordata > Mammalia > Artiodactyla > Phocoenidae > Phocoena > Phocoena phocoena. The sequence continues at coordinate 38,461,754 of NC_089220.1, read as the reverse complement.
GAAAATATGGAAGAATAGAATCTTTTCAATGCTCAAGTTTTTATAAATGGTTAAGTTTAATGTCTAATATTTACACATTAATTTATCATTTATAAGGAGTTTTAATAAAATCTCAATGTCCATTACATGTTCCTGTGAATTCCAAGACAGTCTTTTATTGCATCAATACGAGCATTATCAATTTCACCTTCCAGCTTCCTCAAGGCTAGACCCTGTGAAAAGTGCTTCAGTCTGGCCAAAAAATCAGACTTTAGAAGAATTACTGGAGAGAAAAGAAACCACACTTTGATAGCATTAATTACTTAGTTGAAACTTGCAGTCTGGATATTCAAGAAGCTTCTGACATATACCACATTACAGTCAGGCACTAGAGAGACTAGCAACACAAAGATTCTCTTGTTGCCTGAGGCACGTTTTAATTTGAGGCTCAGTGATTCAGTCCTACATGAGCAACTGAAATAGACTTTTCTTTTGGAAGTTGGCTTGTGAGGACTTTGGGGTTAACATCTCTGAAGAGCTTAAGTAACATCTGCCAGAGTAGGACTGTTGTTTCATTTGGTTTAGAATTGTTTATAGGTAAAGACAAACTTTTATTAAATTCTGACACGTTTTCATTCTCATTTAATAGGAAAGAAGATATGTCATAGGTTGGGCAGCAATAAAGACAGCATTCTTCAGGGAGTATGTTAAAGTAATTAACACAGCACTTCATCCTGGCTTCTTTTGGCAGGACCAGCATCAAGGGACAGTTTCTGTTGAGTCTCGCCTGAAATTTATTATGTACCAAGTTGTTTAAGATCTGAAAAATGGTGGGGCTGAGTGTCTCAGTGCTTTCTTCAGCTTCAAGGGGCCCATCTTCTGAGGCTGGTTCTTTCCCCAGGGTTCTGTCTCAGGCGTGTAATTTAAGAAGACTGCCATATTATTTTGGAGGTTAAGCTGAGAGCTTCCTTGGGTAATTGAGGTCACCTTCATGTGGGCAGGAGTTGGTTTGAGGTAATTCCATTTCTTTTAATCTTTCTTTTTCCTTTTCTCTGAAGATATCTTCAGAGATGGCAGTGAAAAAGGACAGAGTGCTCTATTTTTTTAGCTGTGGTATGTTCATGAATGTTCAGGTTTTAAATTCTTTGCACAATGCATGTTATGTATAATTCTTTATATGTATAAAATAGTTCATTACAAACCTTTTAAATATTGTTTTCAAAATGTTTTTTAAAAGTGATATATTCTCAGAAATTAGACTCTTCCTTTACTCTATTCCCTGTGCTTTTCTCTGATTTCGGCACTTGTGAGGAGAGAAGCAAAATTAAAGTCTTCTAAAAAATCAACTCTTTCAAAGGCTAAGGATTATGGACTGGAGAGCTGGGTTGTAGCCAGTTAATTACCTTTAACAACTTAGAACTTAAAAGGGCATTTTATTTAATTTTTTTGTGTTTTCTCTCTCTCTCTTTCTTTTTTTTTGCATTTTACCTGTGTTGTAGGATTTTTAAGACTTACTTTTAAAATGTTGCAGAGCTGTAGTACTGCAGAAACTGGATATAAAGCAGCATAAGAAGACCTAACGTTTAGAGTGAACTTGACTGAAATCAGATGGGAAAACATTTGGGTCTTCCTCCCTGCCACCCAAGCCCCAACCTTGCCTGCTAGGACATTATCTTCTTAAATTAAAGTAACCTTCCAAAAATCACAATTTACACAATGGCTTTCTTATCATTTCTTTCGGGAGTGAGGAAATAAGAGAATGACCATGAAAAGCAATTATCTGGAAAAGGAGAGAAGATGTGTGAGAGGGGATAAAAAGGGCAAAGCCAAAAACTGTAGGAGTGTCTATGCCATAACCACTTTAGAATGCCTTTGCTAATGTCTGAAGGCTTCTGAGCTAGGGGAGGGATGATCCCAGTGAATAAGATACGTGTCATAAAAGGAGAAGAATGAGGAGTGTTCTTTTCCTATTCACTGGATATATGCGATTCAGCAGGACGATGGTGATGATGATTTTTGTAACATAAGGAAGAGAAAGCCAAGGAGAATGGTTTTGGCTTAGTGTGTGGAGGGTATACAATGGTCTTTCAGAGAATAAGACCAGTCCTCTGCTAAGAAAGTCTCAGAACAGGGCTATTAGCTTCTTTTCAAAATCGCAATAACCATCCCGAATAAATGCTTGGTAATGCCATGCTGTCCTACTATGTTGTTCTGATCAACTCATTGTTCCACTCTCAACAGTAACACCCTTCTCTATTCTTTTCAGAATTGTATACCATCTCTCCAGCTTTTTCCTCATTCTTGACAGATAGCCTCAGTTCACACATCACTTGGAAAACTGAAGCTATCAGATGGAAACTTCGCCAGCTCACTGCCTCCAAACCAACAAACCTATGTACATCTGTCCTCATCATCTCTTACTTTTATTTTTCCTATTTCATCAGATGAGTCCCTTTTCCTTCCTAAATCCACTTCTTCCACTGGTGCTTTAGATATGACCCTTTCTGCCCTTCTCAGGAATTTCACTCCACTATCCCTTGTCTCTTTTGTAGTGATCCTTCTGCTGGTTACATAAAACATGTACAGGTCTCACAGTTAAACCTTCCTTCAATCACAAATCCTCCTCCTATGCCTCACTGATCTCTTTCCCTTCACAGGGGAGAAGATCAGAAAATATGTACATATTTTCTGTCTCACTTTCTTATTTTATACTTATTCCCCAATCCATCCCCCTATCAATTCACCAAAGCAGTTCTTTCAAACATCACGGATGACCTCTATCTTCATCAAAAGGCCAGTTTAACGAATTGCTTATTGTATCTGATTTGGTAGGAGTGTTTGACGCAGTTGATTGCTCTCTCCTTCTTGAAACTTCTTTTGATTTTAATCATTCCACATTCTCCTAGATTTCCTTCTTTCTTTCACATGCTCCCTTTGTAGTTTCTTTGGCAGGATTGTCCTCCTTCACTCAGGCATCAAATGTTGTAGTTCCTCAAACATGGGTTCTTGGCTGCATTCTCATTTCACTCTATGGAGTCTCCTTAGGCAATTTCTCCCAACCCATGATTCCAAATGCTCCCCTTACACGAATGGCTCCCAAAGTATATCTTTGGCTCTGGACCATATATGTCTAACATCTACTAATGTCTCTTATTGGATGTCACATAGGTACTTCAAATTCAAAGTACTCAGGATGGAAGTCAATTGATTCTCCTCCACCCCAAATCTAATAAGACCTTTTCTACTATTCTTTGTACTAATGAAAGTCTCCACAAATCATCCAAGTGAAAATCAGAAATCTGGAGGGCATTTGTAATATTGCTCTCTCCCTCATTTGCTATCATACACTGATTTCTAAAACTGGTCCAGCTTAATCTCCCAACTAACTCCCAATCCATTCCACTCGGCTCTATCCACTGTCCCCTAGTCCTGGACATCATCCTCTCTTGCTGGGATTATTATAGAACCTACTAACTAGTAATTCAGTTTTTATTCTGACAGCCTTCCCCATCACAATTCATTCTCTGAATTACAGCAGGTGTGATCTTTTCAAAACAGAAATCAAAAATCATGATGCATCCATTATCTTTTAAGACATTTCAAGGGCTGTCCATTGATCTCAGGACAAAGACTTCAATCTTCGGCAAGGTCAAAATGATCTAATGGTATAGATATTAGATACCTCTCCACCCTGTGCCAGTTTTTCTTTATATCTTTTCTCTAACAACTGCGGTCTCTCTCAGTTTCTCAATGAACCATGCTCTCTCCTGTTCTAGAACTTTAATATATTTTGTTCAATACTTCTCCCCACTAGCCCTCACCTCATTAATCCTTATCCATCCTCAAATCTCACCTTTAGTAACCTATCTGGTCACTTAATACTACCACGGTCTCAATCAGGTGCCATGTAATTCACTGACATAGAATAATGTCTTTTCCTTTGGACAATCTAAATTTGTAATTATTTATTAGCAAGATTTTATTATTAATCTCTCTCCCTCTCCCAGAAAGCTCCATGAAAGCATGGATCGAGCTTCTTTTTTGCTCACAATCATGTCTCCATCACTTAATCAAGTGTACAGTGAATAGAAGCATTTAACAGTTTTTAAATAAATAAAATTCTGAATAAGGTCATCATTATCTTCTTGTCCCCATGTTAATGTTAAATCCATGGTGATATGAGGGAAAAGGAAATAGGTAGGAGACTAGAGAAGTTAAAGTAATACTGAACTTATAACTTCTTTGTGAAAATTTTCTGGGCTGAGCTTGGGCTGAGATCAGTGGTCTCCGACTCCTCTGCATTGTGCAGGGAAGCTAAGTATCTGTGACCTCCAGGGGGATATCTTATAGCACAGTCACTTCCTCATGCAATTCTCTCACTGGATCTTTGGTAGCCTATTTCACAGAATTCAGATACCTCATCCTGGATTGTAGGAGTTTTGGGGAACGTGAGTTTACGTACCTCACTAAAGAGATTTTGAACACTCCTAATCTTTGTTCACTTTGCCTCATATGTTGCCCTTTCCTTTCCACTGTGCCTCACTCTGTCCCATGAATCAGTTGCCTTCTGGTATAATTAATTCCAGGGAGGCCAGGCTTGGTGAGGCCTTTCATTTTAAGTTATTCCTTGCAATTGGGCTTCTCTGTAGCCCACTTAGCATGAAACTGGGGGCGGAGCAGGGAGACAAGAAAAATATAAATTAAAAAAATTAATGTCAATATATTTTTCTGTACAGATTTGTGTTTTTGTATAACCCTATACATGTATTTCTCTGTAAATGTGCTATGTTGCTGTTTCATGCACTTTATTTGTACAATATAGCAGGTTTCTATAACATACACCCTACCTTACAGCAAGTACACATAAATATTGATAGACATCTTTGAAAAACTTTATCACTTTGTGCATCAGACTTAGGTTTCTCTGAAGACAAAAGCATCCCTGAAGCCAAGTTTTTTGTTTTAAAGCTTTGTATTTAATAGTAACGTAGGTAGTATATGTCATTACATTGTATAACCAGAGACAGGCTTGGAAGGATGAATTCACAAAGTGAGTCAGTAGAGAGCCCAGAAATTTTGCCTTCTACAAATTAGTTGATCCTTCTCTTCTCACTTTTAAGTGGGAGAGATGACTATAAACATCTGAAAGCTTGTTAATGTATTATTCATGAAAGGATGTTGTTGATGCATGCTTTTGAGTCTGAAGGTACATGTGCTTACATCTAAGAAAGAAAGCAGTGAACAGAAATCCTGTCAACAAGCACAAGGAAATATGTCATTATCAATTTGAGGATTCACTTTTTCTGGAAGGTTGTAAATATATCTTTTTAAAACTGCTGATCCAATAATGCATTGGTTATAAACCATTTTTACTTAATACTAAATTCAAGTATTCAGGATGATTGCAAAATAATGTAAAAAATAAAAGTGTTATTTTATTAAGTTATTTCTCATTGCATGATATATATGCATTGAATTAAAAGAATTAAAAATGTCTATACATAAATAAATTATTTTAGCTACATATATGAATTTGTGCCCTTCTAGTAAAACTCATCTGAAACTCTGAATTTTTAAAAATGGGCAAACAGAAATTGATTTTTTGGTCAAATTTATAAAAAGGTATTGTTCTGAACCCATGGCATTATGCTTATGGAAATAAAAATTCTTACCTAGTGGTACAAAAATATGGAAGTGAGTGTGAATGGTTTATGGTACCTTCCTACCTTCCCTAATCTAGCTCCTCTGTATGGGCTGCCATGTTGCACAAGTCTCCCCTTGAGGTGTACAATGCAGTAATATTGCCTGCCACTTTAATATTTCCCCATGTTACAGAAAGGTCTTCCCTGACAGGTGTTCTAACAATCCCCTCAGAACTTAGCTCTTCTTTTGTAATGTAGTTTCATTGTATAATAAAGCTTGATGAATAGTATTTCCTCCAATAATTAATATTAAATGTTCAAATGTAAAAAAATTAAAGAATATTACAATGAAAACCATATACATAACCCTTAGATTCTATATTTGACATTATACACTGTAATTTGTTTATTACATACCAGTCCACCTATTTATCTGTCTGCCCACACATAAGCCCATCTAATTTTTGATGTTTCCAAGTAAGTGAAACATCAATGCAGGTATCCCATAGTACTTCAATGTGCTCACACTAACCTAAGTTCCATCTTCATTCACATTTCTTTTTCTTTTGAGATAAAATTTACATACAAGGAAATGAATACTTTTAAGTGTACTATTCTATAAGTTTTGTAAACAGGGTTTATCTAACTGCTATCCCTTTTAAGATACATTATAGAATATCCTAGAAAGTTTCGTCCTGACCTTTCTCAGTCCCTCCCGTTTCCTAGAGGCAAGTTCTGTTCTTATATATATTTTTAACAGTGATTAGATTTGCTTGTTCTAGAATTTCATATAAATGAAATCGTACAATCTATACTCTTGTGTAATGCCTCTTTACTCAATGTTTTTGACATTCTCCAATATTTTTGCACAAGACAAGTTTGTTCCTTTTACTGTTAAGTATTATCCAACCGAATGTCTATATTACAGTTTGTTTATCCATATCCTATTGATGAACACTTGGACTCTTTTCAGTTTTTGGCTATACAATAAAATACAAATAATATTTCTAGACAGGTTTTTTCTTTCAGCCATTCTAGTTGATATGTAGTCGTGTTTCATTGTGATTTTAGCGTTCACTTTCCTGATGTAAATTAATGACACTGACCATTTTTTTACATGCATACTTTTATGAAGTGTTTGTTCAAAACTTTGCCAATTTTTTCTTATGTTTTTAGTATTGTATTGTAGGAGTTCTTTATCTTGAATACCAGGATATTTTCGGATATATGTTTCACAAATAGTCACAGTCTCAGTCTGTGACTTGCCTGTATATTTTCTTAATGATGAATTTTGGTGATCAGAGGTTTTAAATTTTGCAAAGTCCAATTTATTATTTTTTATTGTGCTTTAGTATCATGTCTACAAACTCTTTGATGTAGCCTTGGTCACAAAGATATTCTCCTATGGTTTCTTCTAAAGAATGTGTAATTCTACATTTGATCTATGATCCATTTTCAGTTAATTTTTGTATAAGGCATGATATTTAGATTGAGATTCATTGTTTTGCATATGGATGCGCAATTATTCCAACACCATATGTTGAAAAGACCATCATTTCTACATTTAATTTCCTTTGTAACTTAAAAAAACACCCCCAAATATCCATATGTGTAAGGGTTTATTTCTGGACCATGATCTCAGTATCTTTCCCTTCATCAATATACCCATGTTGGGGGTATTGTAGGTTTATGTTAAGTTTTTAAAATTAAGCAGTATGATTCCTCCAACTTTGTCCTCTTTCAAAATTGTTTTAGCTATTCTAATATCTTTGCCCTTCCATTTAAATGTTAGAATCAGCTTATTTATAGGTAGCACAAATTCTGCTGGGACTTTGATTGAGCTTACATTAAGTCTATAGTTAATTTAGGGAGAATTGTTTATTTACATTGCTGATTATTCCAACCTATGAACTCAGTACTTGTCACCATTTATTTTAATCTACTTTCAGTTTTCAACATATAGGTCTTGTACTTGTTTTGTTAGATTTATATATAAGTATTATATATCTTAAGGGTGCTATTTCAAATGGCATTGTGTTTTTAGTTAACAATATTTTCATTACTAATGTATAGAAATATGATTGATTTTTTGTGTGTATTGACCTTGCATCCTTCGACCTTGCTAAATCATTTATAAATTCCAGATTATTTGTAGACTGTGATATTTTAAATTTCTTAACATGTGCAAATTGGAAAAGTGTTTATTTCTTTTTTATACTATATATGCATTTTATTTCCATATCTTGACTTATTGCACTGGTTAGGACTTCCGATACCATGCTGAATAGAAATGGTGAGAGTAGTCATTCTGCCTTGTTCCTGATCTTATGAGGAAAGCATTCAGTCTCCCACCTTTAAGTAGGATGACAGATGTAGGATTTTTGTTCATGCTTTTCATCAGTTTGAAGAAGTTCCTCTCTCTTCTTGCTTTATTGAGAGTTTTTATCATAAATGGGGATTCAAATATTTCTCTGCATCTGATAATATGATCATGAGTGTTTCCTTCCTTGGACTATAAGATGTAGAGTACATTGACTGATTTTTTCCCCAGCTTTATTGAGATATAATCATCAAATAACATCATATGAATTTGAGGTGTACAATATAATGATTTGATACATCTAAATTGAAAAATGTTTACCACAATAAGGTAAACATTAAAAATTAGTAAATGTAAAAAATTAGTCAACACAGCCTTGACCTCACATCTTTGGGTTGTTATTAAATGGTGAAACATTTAAGATCGACATGTACAGCAACTTTCAAGTGTAGAATATAGTATTGTTAACTATAGTCACCATGCTGTACATTAGATCCCTGGAACTTATTTCTCTTGTAGCTGAAAGTCTATACAGTTTGATCAATGTCTCCCCATTACCCACAACCCAGACCCTGGCAACCATCAATCTACTCTCCGTTTTCATGAATTTGATGTCTTTAGATTCTACATATAAGTAAGATCATACATTATTTGTCTTCCTCTGGCATTTCACTTAGCATAAGGCACAATGGCAGGATTTAATTATTTTTATGACTGAATATTCCATTGTGTATATATACCATATCTTCTTTATCCATTAATCCATAGGAGACACTTAGGTTGTTTCCATATTTTGGCTATTACAAATAATACTGCAATGAACATGAGAATGCAGATATCTCTTTGAGATCCTGATTACATTTTCTTTGCATATATACACAAAAGTGGGATTAATGGATCCTACTGTAGTTCTGTTTGTAATTTATGAGGAACATCTTACTGTTTTCCATAGTGGCTTCACCAATTTACATTCCCACCAACACTGCATGAGAATTCCTTTTCTCCACATCCTCACCAACACTTGTTATCACTTGTCTCTTTAATAATAGTCATTCTAACAGGTGTAAGGTGATAGCTCACTGTGGTTTTGATTTGCATTTCCCTGAGGATTAGCAATGTTGAACAACTTTTTATGTTTCTGTTGACCATTTGTGTGGCCAGTATGTTGTCTTTGGGAAAATGTCTTCTGTCCATTTTTAAATCAGATTTTTTTAAACTAGTGAGTTATATAAATTCCTTATATATTTTGGATATTAGTAACCCCTATCAGATAGATAGGTTGCAAATATTTTCTCCCATTCTGTAGGTTGATTTTTTGTTTTTTTGATTTTGTTTTTTGTTTGTTTGTTTTTGCTGTGCAGAAGCTTTTTTAGTTTGATGTAGCCCAACTTATTTCTTTTTGTTTTTGTTGCTTGTGCTTAAATAAAAAAAAAAAAAAATTTGCCTAGACCAGTATGAAGGATATTTTCTCCTATGTTTCCTTCTAGGAATTTTGCAGTGCAGGTCTTATATTTAAATCTTTAATCCATTTCAATTTAATTTTTGTTAGTGGTGTAAGATTGTCATCCAAATTTATTCTTCTGCATGTGATTATCTAGTTTTAGCAACACCAGTTATTGAAGAGAGTATCCTTTCCCCATTGTATATTCCTGGTTCCCTTGGCAAATATTAGTGGGTTGTATATGTGAGGGTCTATTTTGGGGCTCTAAGTTCTGTTACATTGGTCTATGTATCTGGTTTTTTGTCAATACCATACTGTTTTGATGACTATAGCTTTGTAATATACTTTTAAATCAGGAAATAGGATGCCTCCAGCTTTGTTCTTTCTCAAGGTTGCTTTGTCAATTTGTGGTCTTTGGTGATTCCACATGAATTTTTTGATTGTTTTTTCTATTTCTGTAAAAATATCATTGGAATTTTCATAGGGATTGCATTGAATATATGTATGGCTTTGAGTAGTATGAACATCATAACAATATTAACTCTTCTGATCCATGAACATGGGCTATCTTTCTGTTTATTTGTGTCTTCAGTTTCTTTCATCAATATCTTATAATTTTCAGTGTATAAATCTTTCACTTCCTTGATTAAGTTTATTCCTAAATAGTTTATTATTTTTGATGTCATTGTAAATGAGATTTTTAAATTTCTTTTTCAAATGGTTCATCATTAGTTTATAGAAATGCAACGGATTTTTGTATATTTATCTGGTATCCTACAACTTCACGGAATTCATTGATTAGTTCTAACAATTTTTTGGTGGAGTTTAGACTTTTTCTATGTACAAGATCATGTCACCAGCAGACTATTTTACCTCTTTCTTTTCAATTTGGATGCCTTTTTTCTTGCCTAATTACTCTGGCTAGGATTTACAGTACTATGTTTAATATAGTTTGGCAGTATTTTATTGAGAATTATTATAACTATATTCATCAAGAATACTGGCCTATAGTTTTTTCTTTCAATATCACTATCTAGCATTGATATCAGGGTAATGTTGGCCTCATAAAATAAGTTTGGAAGTACTCCCTCCTCTTCAATATTTTGGATGAGTTTGAGTAAGATTGGCATTAATTCTTTTTTAAAATGTTTGGTAGAATTCACTATCTGGTCCTGGGCTTTTATTTACTGGGAAGTTCTTGATTACTGATTCAATATCTTTATCCATTACTGATCTGTTTAGATTTTTTATTTCTTTATTATTTCATACTGATAAGTTATATGTTTTGTAGGAATTTATCCATTTCTTCTAGGTTATCCAGTTTGTTGGCATATAACTGTTCATAGTAATTTCTTATGACCCTTTGCATTTTTGTAATATCAGTTGTAATGTCTCCCCTTTTACTCCTAATTTTGAGTCCTCACTGTCTTTTTTTAAAAGTCTAGCTAAAGGTTTGTCAATTTTGTTTCTCTTTTCAAAAACCAACTTTTAATTTTATTGAGCTTTTTACTTATTTCTTCTCTAATCTATGTTATCTCCTTTCTTCTAACTTTGGACTTAGTTTTTTCTTCTTTTTAGTTCCTTAAGGCATAAAGTTAGGTTGTTTATTTGAGATTTTTTTTAATGTGCTCACTTATCACTGTCAGCTTCCCTCTTACCACTGCTTTTGCTGTATCCCATAAGCTTTGATGTTTTGTGTTTCCATTTTTATTTGTTTCAAGATATTTTTTGATTTCCCTTTTGAGTTCATCTTTGACAATTTGGTTGTTCAGGATTGTATTGTTTAATTTCCACATACTTGTGAATTTTCCAGTTTTCCTCCTGTTATTGATTTCTAGTTTCATACTTTTGTGTTTGGAAAAGGCACTTGAAATGATTTCAGTCTTCTTAAATTTTAAGGGTATTTTTAATTTCTTCTCTCAGTTCTTTCACTTTTTATGTATATTACATAAATACATGTGCTATACATATTTCAAAGATCTTTATTTTGTGCACCATCATTCAGGATTGTTTTGTCTTCTTGGTGAACTGCCACGTTTAGCCCTGATAATTTTGTTTGCCCTGAAGTCCACTAATCTGATGTTAATAAAACCACTGAAGATTTCTTTTGAATAGTACTTACAGGTTATATTTTTATAATGCTTTTTTTAGAAAACCCATCTATAGCATTATATTTAAAGATGGGTTTCATAATTGGCAAGGCTCTGTCCCACAGTCTCTGAAAACCCCATTGGTGTGAGGGTGGGGTCCAACTCCTTCTGTAGAACTTGCCTATAATAGGTCTGGTAGTCCAAAGGGTACTCTTCTGTAGGTCAGTCCTCTTCTCAGCCTTTGGCTAGGGTGTGGGCTTTCCTTGAGGCTAATTTTGTCTGCATTGATTGTTGTTTCTGAGTTGCAAGCTGCTTTAGTTACCAGGAGACAAATATATGCTTACCCTAGGAAACTCACTGAAACATTATCCATTGAGTCTCAAGGTTCCAGCCAATTTGACTTCCTTTTCCCACTTTCAAAGACTTGTGATAGTTTTTTTTATTTCTTTCAGGGTTTTAGTTTTAAATTTCTGAATGAATAGGGTGCACTGTTGTTAATTTATCTTGTCTAACACTGGGTGCCCAGACTTTTTTATTTCTGTATGAGTCAATTTTTTCTGTTCTTTCACGTTTAGTTTTTTTTTTTTTTAAGGTGGATACTAAAGTTTATGATGGATACATTGTAGAGATCCTGAATTTAGTTATCTTTGTCTCGAGATTAATTCTTATTCTACCCTACAATTAACTCAACTAGGTCAAACTTCAAATTCAGGTTTCTCGTTTAGATCAGCAGTTGAAATCTCTGATCAGTTCTTCCACCTTCAAGTTACTGTAGACACTGGTGTCTCCTCTGTAATTGCACAGTTTCTCGATTAGCCAAAAATTTCAGTGATTTCACATTTTACATGCAGATTTTGGGGCTTCCATCTGTGGGACCTCCTCCTTCCTAGATTCTCTGCCGCTTAATTTTTGTTCTACCAGTCTCAAACGTTGCCTTCTGATACATAAAGCTAGTAAAGCTCAAGTTTTCTGACACCCTGACCAGTTTTCTGATGTCTTGAGCCATGGGAAGATTGGGGTATGAATCAGACAAAAAAGTTTTAAATTTACAAATGTTGCCAGGATCTTATCTTTCCTGTGTCTCAAAGGAAGATTCCCATCCAGTTTCTACCTGATTTTGATCACTATCCAGTGCCTTCATACAGTTGGGTGATGTTATATGTTTGACCTCGATTTTATATCTGGTATCTCTTTCTGCTGTATCTGCTAGAGGTTTAGTCTCAGCATTCCACATTGCTGTTACTGGAATCTGTAAGCCCCCTTTACCATTTTTTGTGGATATCACATGTTATAATAGTGAAGGCCAGGGAAGCTGTCATTCATGTCATGGATCTGCCTCTTATTTTATGCTTAGTCTTGTTAACAAGAAATATAACCCCATCCCCCTTTTTAAAATTGTTGTTTAGTTCCAGCACTTGAACCAATAAGATTATGTGCCACAATCTCACCCTTGAGGGAGTTATTTACAGACAGAGGCAGCCAGCAGTCTCCAGGGGTGCTGAGATTCCCTCTTCAGGTCAAGAGGGGCCAGCACTTAAGTCAGAGGCTCACAGGTGAAAGAGCACTGGTGTATCTGGACAGAGCATACCCTTTTTGCCTGAAAAAAAGTGTGTAAGAATGTTTCCTTTAGGGTATCTGAATAGAATCATGACCCCTATAAGAAAACTCCAGATATCTCCTGATAATATTTCTTTATCAAGTCAAATTAAGATATCCACATTCAAAACTTCCATTATAGCTACTGGCTTCCTGTTCTCTTTGTGGGGGTAGGGGGCATACACATACTCATCAGTGTTAGTAAAGTGGGAGAGCATATAAGAGAAAATTATAATGGCTTGATATTCAAACTGTGATATATGGACCAGCAGCATTAGCATCATCTGGAAACCTTTTAGAATGCAGAATACCAGGTCTTATGAATATACTGAATCAGAATGCTCAGTTTAGCAAGATCCCCAGGTGATTCGCATGCACTTTAAAGTCTGAGAAACACTAAGCTAAAATATAGGCTGCCTAGAGAAGAGCTTCTTAAACTATTTGTGAATATTTTTAATTCTTTGTTTGTGTGTGGTTTATATCCATTGTAGACCAATATAACTTAGCACACAATAAAAATGTATTAATATTAAAATGAAATAAATACAATATAAAATCCTGATCTTTATTAGATTCAATAGACATAGAATCACCTTTCAAAAGTGTAATCAGAACATACAATTTTAAAAAATGAAAATAATTATAAAAGCTATATTTGTTCACTGAAAGAGTGCCTTTTAGATTATTCATATTCATATATAACATAATAAACGTCTTCTGTTGACTTTATAATTCAATATTCTTCCTTTCAAATTATTCTTTTTGAGTGAATTTATTTGTAATGGTTTGTTTGAAAATTCCAATTAGGTTTTAATGGTTTCATTAGACAGTATATCTCTGCAAATACTACTCTGTGGTTTTCTCACTTCATCATCAAATATGTTTACAAAGCAAAATTAAATATAACTTGCATGATTTTTTTTTTGTATTTTTTCAGAATCACTTCCATTTTTATCATTTGTTTCATTACTATTGCCATGTTAGGAAAAAGGGTGTCTTTGCTTGACAAAGAGTATGATGAAGCTTGTTTAGCCACACGTAAGTTATATTTTAAAATAAATAATTCAAAACTGGCTTCCTTAATTTTGTTAGGAGTTATAAATATTAAGTTTAGAAAAAAAAACTTTTTGATTGATCAAAAGTTAAGTATAAAATAGTGTTATAAAAATAAAAGCTTGTATTTTCTTATATTCTGAAATCTTTTGAAATAGCGATGACAGACACCTTAAAACATCACATCTCACTATATTGTCTTATAAGGCATGGTAGTAGGCACCTCTCACCATATGAAAATCATACCATGAATTCAACAGCTGAACTGGTCTAATCTTATTCAAAAAGTCAAATCCATTTATCATTCCTTTGGATGTCACAGTAATGTCAAATTACTATAAAAAATATAAATGCTTACACTCACTTATAGTACTTATCTTTTTGCAGATCTGCAACAGAGTTGGTGGCCTTTATCAATTCACAGACCATATGTTGAGCAGCATTGGTCTAGACTACTGATATTGAAGACTAACTAATCCAGTGCACCAAGAAAGTGAGCATTTCCCATTTTCAAATCGACTATTTCATGCAACAATGCTGAATAATAGCATAAGTCAGGCAATGTGGATATAGCAACTTCGTGATTCATGTCCTATATCTAACTAACTAAAGTCTACTTGAGAAATGACAGGTAGCTAGTACCTAAATGGTTCTGAGACATATTGATTGGATTTGCACATTAAATTTAGATCAAAAGTCCCCTCTTCCTAAGTTGCTCATCCACTACAACCAGGTCCTTTACCAAAACCTCACTTGCTATGGTTATATATAGTGCCCTCTGTCCTACAACAATATTTGGCTTGTACTTATGGCTTCTTCAATTTTCATTTTATTTCATTATAGAGACTAGATATTCCCTCTCCATTGTACCTTGTTAACAACAATTTTGTGTTAAAAAGATCTATATGTATTTGCATTTTTACTCTGTTCTTAGACAAAGCTGGTTTTTCTTAATTTTTTTTTATTTATGTGTTTATTGCTAAACACTCTGGCACCTTCTTCAAAGCTTTATTTTAACCACGATCAACATCATCATAACAAGATGGATAATTTTACGACCTTAGAGCATAGTCTGGTCAGGCATAATCTGGAGATATTATGGGTTGGTTCCAGACCACGACAATAGTGAATATCTCAATAAAGTGAGTCACACAAATTTTTTAGTTTTTCAGTGCATATAAATGTTATGCCTACACTATACTATAGTCTGTTAAGTGTTCAATAGCACTCTGTCTTAAAAAACAATGTACAAACTTAATCAAAAAATAATTTATTGCTAAAAAATGTTAACCATCATCTGAGCCTTCAGTGAGTCATAATCTTTTTGCTGGTGGAGGATCTTGCCTCAACATTGATGGTTACTGACAGATCAGGGTGTTGGCTGTTGGTTGCTGAAGGTTGGGGTGGCTTTGGTAATTTCTTAAAATAAGACACCAATGAAGTTTACCACATCCATTGACTCTTCCTTTCAGGAATAATTTCTCTGTAGCATTGCAATGATGTTTGATAGCATTTTACCCATGACAGATCTTCTTTCAAAATCAAAGTCAAATCCTCTCAGACTCTGCCACTGCTTTACCAACTTATTTGTATTCTTCTAAATCCTTTGTTGTCATTTCAAGTCTTCACAGTATCTTCACCAGGAGTAGATTCCATTTCAAGAAACCACTTTCTTTGCTCATCCATAAGAAGCAACTTCTCATCTATTCAAGTTTTATCATGAGACTGCAGCAATTCAGTCACATCTTCAGGCTCCACTTCTAATTCTAGTTCTCTTGCTATTTCCACCACATCTGCAATGACTTCCTCCACTGAAGTCTTGAACCCCTCAAAGTCATCCATAAAGGTTGGAATCAACTTCTTCCAAACTCCTGCTAATGTTGATATTTAGACTCTTTCTATGAATTAGGAATATTCTTAAAGACATCTAAAATGGTGAATACTTTCTAGAAGGTTTTCAATTTATTTTGCCATATCCATCAGAGCAATAACTTCTTTAGCAGCTATAGCCTTACAAAATGTATTTCTTAAAGAATAAGACTTAAAAGTCAAACTTACTCCTTGATCCAAGGGCTGCAGAATGGATGTTTTGTTAGCAGGCATGAAAACAAGATTAGTTTCTTTGTATATCTGCATCAGAGCTCTTGGGTGACCAGGTGGATTGTCAGTAACTAGTAATATTTTAAGACAGATATTTCTTTCTGAGAAGTGGATCTCCTTCAGTGGGCTTAAAATATTCAGTAAACCACGTTGCAAACAGACATGCTGTCATTCAGGCTTTGTTCTTCTTATAAAACACAGGAAGAGTAGATTTAACATAATTCTTAAGGACACCAGGATTTTCTGAATGGTAAATATGCACTGGCTTCAACTTCAAGTCAGCAGCTGCCTTAGCCTCTAACAAGAGAGGCATCCTGTCCTTTGAAGCTTTGAAGCCAGGCACTGACTTCTCTCTAGCTTTGAAAGTCCTAGGTGGCATCTTCTTCTAACAGAAGGCTGTTTCGTTTACATTGGGTATCTATTGTTTACTGTGGCTACCTTCATGAATGATCTTAGCTAGATCTCCTGGATAACTTGCTGCAGTTTCTACTTCAGCGCTTGCTGCTTCACGTTGCACTTTTACATTATAAGGTGACTTCTTTCCTTAAGCCTCATGAACCAACCTCTGCTAGCTTCAAACATCTCTTCTGCAGCTTCCTCACCTCTCTCCCTTCATAGAACTGAAAAGAGTTAGGGCTTTATTCTGGATATTAGGCTTTGGTTTAAGGGAACATTGCAGCTGGTTTGATCTAACCAGAGCACTAAATCTTTCTCCACATTAGCAATAAGGCTGTTTTCTTTCTTTCTTATCATTCGCGTGTTCACTGGAATAGCACTTTTCATTTCCTTCAAGAACTTTTCCTTTTTTTTTTTTTTTTTGCGGTACGCGGGCCTCTCACTGTTGTGGCCTCTCCCGTTGCGGAGCACAGGCTCCGGATGCGCAGGCTCCGGACGCGCAGGCTCAGCGGCCATGGCTCACAGGCCCAGCCACTCCGCGGCATGTGGGATCTTCTCAGACCGGGGCACGAACCCGTGTCCCCTGCCTCGGCAGGTGGACTCTCAACCACTGCGCCACCAGGGAAGCCCAAGAACTTTTCCTTTTCCTTCACAACTTGGCTAACAGTTTGGCACAAGAGGCCTTGCTTTAGGCCTATCTTTCAACCTCCCATTTTTTTTTTTTTGACATGTTTTCCTCACTAAGCTTAATCACTTGTAGGTTTGATGTAAAGTGAGAGACGTGTGACTCTTCCTTTCACTCGAATACTTAGAAGCCACTGTAGAGTTATTAATTGGCCTAATTTAAATATTGTTGTGTCTCAGAAAATAGGGAGGCCCAAGGAGAGGGAGAGAGATGGGGGAATTGCCAGTGGAGAGAGTAGTCAGAGTACACACAACATTTATCAATAAAGTTCACCATCTCATATGGCTGCAATTCATGGCACCCCAAAACAATTACAGTAGTAACATCAAAGATCATTGATCCCAATAACAAATATAATGGCTAAAGAGGGAGGGGATATGGGGATATACGTATACATATAGCTGATTCACTTTGCTGTACAGCAGAAACTAACAGAACATTGCAAAGCAATTACACTCTGATAAAGATATTTTAAAAAAATAGTTTTGAAAGAGTTTGAAATATTGTGAGTATTACCAAAGAGACAAACGTGAGCAAATGCTGTTGGAAAAATGGCACTGTTAGACTTGCTTGACACAGGGCTGCCACAAAACTTCAATTAAAAAAAAAAATAATGTCACATCTATGAAGCACAATAAAGTAAAGCGCAATAAAACTAGCTATGCCTGTAATCGTTGGAAGACAGTTCCATTAAGTGAGGACTGATGGTAGAGAAGGGGATAATCCTAAATGTTCACCACCTAAAAATCCACCTTAAGACAGATCTCACTGTTGCCTAATCACCATCACAGATATTGGGGAAATCTATTTCCTTATTCACTAGGGTATTTGTACACTGGTTATTTCTAAGCCTTCAAAGTCTTTCAATTGACCAAATAACGAAGCATTCCCTGAAGCATTCAGAATGCTGGAGCCATGCCATGTACCTTGGAGAAATGGGAATGGCCTCTCTTTCCCTACTATATATCACACATTGTGATGTGGATTCCAAATAACAGTATCTATAACACCCAGTCTCAAAGGATACCTAGTAAAAGAAATTGTTGCCTTCTGTAATGATTAAGGTGGGCATTAGGGGGGTGCATCCTGAAACAAAGAAATAAAACAGTATGAAAATTAATAGATTGGAAGTAATACCATTATGATAGCTAGGGTCCAGATAAAAAGTAATGGGGTCTGAATTAATGAAATGGGACAAGAAAGGACAGACCAGTTTTGAGGAACGTAACAGAGACTGACTGGACATGGGATGCTAGGGAATGTGGGGATTTCAGAGAGATAATGATGTGGAAAGAAGAGTACATTTATACAATTTTGAATAAATAAAATTTGAAGTGCCAGTGGGGTTCAAGTGGCAGCTTTCAATGTGGAGATCTGTATGATAAAAACAACCCCAAAGATTTCAAATAACGGCAAGTACAAGCATTTAGATAAAATTACAGGAAAATTGTTGTAAAAACAGCAATTCCAAGTAATGACTAAATGATGAGTCAAGAAATAAATGGGTGTTTTTTTATCGTGCCCAAACGACACTGAATTACACAAAATATAGTTTAAATAAGTACTACAGGGGGATTCTGATCAAGGTGGCAGAGTAAGACGGCATGGAGCTCACTTCTGCCCATGAACATATCAAAAATACAACTACGTGTAGAACAATTCTCACTGAAAACTAACTGGAAACTGGCAGAAGGACTTCTGTAAGACCAAAGCTTTAAGAAAGATCCACAGGTAATTGGCTTAGAAGAGGAGAAAAGCAATCCATTTGGGACCTGTGCCCCTGGGAGGGGACTCCGAGAAAAAGGGAGATTATACGGGTGGACACATAACCTGAGGAGTGAGCATTTCAAGCCACAGGTTGAATGCTGCCGTCCTGGGGTCCCATGTGGGAGAGACAAGCCTCCTTGGCTGGTTGGAGGACCACTGTGACTAACAGAAGGGCTGTAAGAAGCCTGGACTGGCGCTCGCTCGTTTGCTCCCAGGCAGGGCAGAGAGATGTCTATGCTTGCCGTTGCAGGGTTTCCCACAACTGACTCACTGAGTGCCACAGGCTGTGCCGAGGAAACACTCTGGCTCCGCTCACTGACGCCACAGCGCAGTACTGGATCTTGGTAGCCATGCCCATGGGACTGGCTTGACCGTGGGTCAAAGACTTGACCATGGGATGCAGAAGTAACCCCGTCCTGGGGCAGAGGCTGGGTGGGCGGCTGTAGCCATTGTTGACGCTTATTCAAGCAGCCCAGACCTCTGACAGCGCCCCTCCACCACAGCTCACCCATCCCCAGTACATGCTGAGAGCCCACACGGGCCCCACCTGCCCCGCGGGCGGTTCCACGACAGGGCAGAGGTGGCGGAAGCTGAGGGCAGTGATGGGCTGTGAGGGACAAAGGGGACTTGCACCTGAGGCTGCCCGGGATGCGCATTGGACCTCAGCCTGTGACTGACTTGAGCCGAAGC
The DNA here is from genome assembly GCF_963924675.1 of Phocoena phocoena. NCBI lineage: Eukaryota > Metazoa > Chordata > Mammalia > Artiodactyla > Phocoenidae > Phocoena > Phocoena phocoena. The sequence continues at coordinate 38,441,995 of NC_089220.1, read as the reverse complement.
CTGCACAGGCCCCAGTGCTTTAGTACTTCCCACCGGGTTCAGGGAGAGGGCAAAACAGACACTTAGAGGGAACAAAACCTGTTCTGGCCTGACCCTTAGGGCTTCTGCTCCAGAAATCTGGGATTAGCCTCCCCACCAATAGGGTGGTGATGGCCACAGAGAGGAAGTCCTGCCCCGCACCTGGCGTCAGCTCTAGCCCCTTCATCTCCAACCCCACCCCTTACCAGGGTGATAGCTGCCAGCACACCCTGAGGAAAGAATTACTTCTTCCCCTTAATCCTTTAAACATCTTTGTCTTTAATTCTTTGAACCTATTTGTTTATCATAGCTGCTTTAAAGTCTTTGCCTGATTAATCCAACATCTGAGTCACTGTGCGTCAGTTCCTATAGACTACTTTTTATTCTATTGACTCTAAGTCATAGTTTTCTATTTCTTAAATGTCCACTAATATTTTCTTTTGTACTTGACATTGTAAATGAGACATTTTTAGAAACTCTGAAGTCTGTTATCTTCCCCTGGAAAGTGATTATTGTTCTAATTCAATGTTCAGTTCCTGGCTGAACATCATGAACTTGTGTATACTGTTTTACATTTTGTTAGTGGGGATCTCTAAGAAGCTTACTACATTTCCCAAGCCCTTCTAACTTGATAGGACTCAATATTTAAACACTGCCTCCCCTGTATATGTGGCCAGGGCAGGGTTTTAGCCTTTATTAGGGCAGATCTAGAGTAGGTCCTTTTTGTTGTTTGTTTTAAAGATAGGGGTTTCTGATGTCTCAGCTGAATGTCCACCATGTTAGGAGAATGTTTACAAGTTTTCTACACTCTGGCTGAGCTCAATTCCATACCAGCTGTAATCCAGTAAGCCCCATGCTGTCTTGCCCTGCCCATGCACAGTTCGCCCCACTGCCAAGAACCCACTGGGAAACCCTCTACACAATTGCCTAATCTCCAATGTCTTTCCCCACATATTCCAATGACTTAAGTTGCCAGGAGGTCTTGATATCTGACTCCTAAATTCAGCATGATTTCCATGCTGTACTCTGGCTCAATGTGCTGTGGTCAGAATATGATGTCCATGTAGGTAGCTGCTCTGATTACAGATCTCACCTTCAGTTTCTCAGCTCTCATGGATTGCACTTTTGTATTGCCTGTTGTACAGTGCCCGAATGCTATTGCTTCATATATTTTGTTCAGTTTTATGACTATTTACAAGAAGAGGACTAGTCTAGTAGAGTTTTCTCTTTATAACCATTTAGATTTGGTGATGGGATCGATTCATATTTCTAGGTCAGTGCTATCTAAGAGAACTTTATGCAATGATGGAAAAGTTTTACACCCCTGCTACCCAATAAAGGAGCTACTAGCCACACACGGTTACCAACCACTTAAAATGTGGCTAGTGACACTGAAGAACTGGACCTTTAAGTATTACTTAAATTTAAATAATCACACAAGTGTAGTAGCTATCATATTGGACAATGCAGTTCTGAGTAATAGGGATAAAAGCACATAACTCAAGCCAGAACAACTGCCTTATTTGAGTACCTCATCTTAATACTGTTATTTGAGTCAGCTTTCTAGCTAGCTTTGTTTTTTTCTTATTTACAGTTTGTTTGGTTCTCAGAAAATTGCTCACCCCAGTCACCATGACTCATTTTTTCTTTGATATGTGTTGTTTATCTGATAGTTCTGTTTCTGCATTGCGTCCCACATGATGCCAGTCTTGACTCCCACTCTTCTATTTCCTGATTTAGCCTGTTTCCTTGACATTGGTCCAGAGTTTTGCTCAAAAAAATTTTAGTGTAAGTACTAGGTCTCTAATAAATAGAAACTGTGTCCTAACCATACTGAAAACCACAATAGCCGTGTACACTGTGACTCACCACGAGTTCGTCTCTCTATTCTTCTATTTTGACTCTAAGACTAAACTGGAGATTTGCATTTAGGAGAGGGTCAGAATTTAGAGAAACATTGATTGGAATTATCTGGATTTATCAAGAAACATCGATAATCAGACCAAAGTTTGTTTTCCTCATATTGGTCTCAATTTATACGATTAGAATATTATGTCAAAACGAGATCATTTTTATTCCTAGCTATTTTTTGAAATCAGAATTCAGTGTGGAAGTAAAATCAGAGCTAAGCATAAATCTACTTGGCCAACCTAAAGACAGAGGTGTTTGTCTCTTAGATTTCAACATCTACCTACTGGAATGTAACAGAAATATAAATACATAAAATCTATACATTAAAATGAACAGGTTATGGGAGAATTAGATATGTCTATCTGAAAAAAATTAAATGATTGCAAACTTCTTATGGTTGCTAGCTCTTGATGTTTTGCTTTCAAAATTGTGTTGTGTGAGTGGGTGTGAGAGAGAGAGATGTATAGGGGAAACACGATTGCTTAACTATTTGATCACATAAAAGAAATACAAATTTGCCACTTACATGGACTATGGACCATCTATATTTTTGCATTTATATTATGATAATTGTATGTCATTCAATGTGTGCTATATTTGTCTAATCATTTTATTTTATCATAATGCTAATTATGACTCTTATACTTCATAGTTTATTGCTTTGTAACATAGTACTTAATGCCTTTACAAGTTAAAAACACTAAAGAAAGATAACATGGGTAACTAATGCATTTCAATTGCCAGTATATTTGTTACTGTGGAAATATTATGATAAAATACATCTATAAATAAAAATGCTGATGAGAATGAAAATAATAGTTATTATTATCTAAAACATAGGACTGAAAGGAACCATGAAATAGTATTTCCCAATTTCCATTATGAAAGCAGAGCCACTGTTATTTTGTTTAAAAAAAAAAGTCACCGTCTTTTGTTCATGACATACTCCTTATAATCAAACCCATTGGCTTAAATTTATGTTCATTTTTTCTTACTCTGTAATCAGTGGAGATATGTAATATAAAACAGTTGCTATCCAGATAAAATTCTGTTCTTATTAAAACCACAGAAAATTAGTAGTATTTTGTTTGACATGTTCTTATATTGTATTACACCATTTGACTAAACATCTCAGTGTTTCAACTACACAGCATGCACTTCATAGATAAAGATTCCATATTCCTTTTCTCTTCTTGTCCTCCATAACACCTAGTTTGGTGTTTTATATAGAAGCACTCTAGTTATTTGAAATGACACAGACGTGCCCCCTCACATATTTAAAATGTGGAAATTTGGACCTGTCTCTCTAACACCCTGAAATCACTATGGGCTCTCCCACCCTATGCTCTGTGTCCCTGTGGATTTGAACTTAAGCTTCTTATGCTTCTTAACCTGCCTGTCGACTATTCCCAAGTGGAGATCCTGGATTACTTCAGACTCCTCTGTTGTGATTAGTCAGCACAATATGCACTAACTATTAAATACCTGAGATAGTAAAAGATGTTGGTTAGCTCCGATGGGTTGGTCGTCCAATTTTCAGTCTTTCCAATGGTGACATGGGCACCATGCTATGCAAATAGGGACAGACACCATAAGCAAATATACCAGATTGGAGAGAAGTGGAGGGAATGGGAAGAGGAGAGGACATAGAGATAATCAGCACAGTGTCTGTGACATTTAAAAGATTTTGAGAACAAAGCAGAGAATGAAAAGACTTGAGGAAGTGATTTATGCTTTCAGGTTTTTGCTTCAGAAGAAAATAAATATTTATTTAATTTATAAACTTAACTTGCTGACATAGTGATAGTCTTATTTGATTTTGTTTAACATAACTTGTCAGGGAAGGGAGACGAGCGGGATTGAGGACAAGGAAAATATGAGGAAATTCAGGGTAGAGAGATGAAGTTTTGTAGAAAAGACTGAAAAGAGGGACATTGGCCAGAAGCCAGACTTCTTGCAGAGGAAGCTAGCATTCCTAGGCTGTGGCTTGAAGGGATTACTCCCAGCAACTACCTGGTTTACAGCTTCTCTCTTTGCAGATCATGTCTTTCAACTTCCCTTCTCCAAGGAATTAAAGTTGTTTTTTTAAAAAAAGCACATTTCTTTTAATTTACAACATTCCAAATAACTGTGTCCATGTTTCAAGGATAATCGTAAGGACTGTTGCTTCCTCACAAACCTATAGTCAACCTGACATATATTTGGCATTGATGCCAGATATTCCATTGTTTGGTTAGAAAGGCAATTTAGAACATCTTTTAAAATAAAAGTAACTCCATAATTGGGATCAATAGAAATAAGAGAGTACATGACTGCCACTCTTTCTAGAAGAGCCCGGCACTAGTCTTGAATATCCCAAAGAGAAAGAGAATAACATTTTTAGTATTCAACCATATTATTTTCACAATGGCGGTGAGAAAACTCTTGAATAAAGTCACCATTTGAACGTTGTTTATCATTTCAAACCCTTAACTTATAAACAAACTTGTGCAAAATAACATCGTGTATATTGGAAAGCAGCAGTAACGAGATCGGACAAAAACACAAGAATGCCCTGAACAGTAATTTGAAAGAAAAACATGTTGACTGCAAATATCTTGGATATACAAAATGCAAGTGATAATGTTGATTATCTGAGACATTTTGATGACTTAAGCTCATTACTATGATTCATAAAAAGTAACTGTCAGTCATACTTAACATAAGAAACATTCTTATACCAATTACCCTAAAGAAACAAAGCCTGTTCTACTGTATTAGCTTGTGTCTACAGTAGCCCAACTTATTTGATTTAGTGTAAACATCGGCCTGGTGTTAACCATTCATCAGTGCTTTGTTTATGTAAGTTAATTTTATGCAAAGCAAACTTTCCATGCTCAATAATTTGGTCCAGACAATCAAATTCATTTATTGTATCTCTTGTCAACCTTCAAACAATTATTTATGAATATACTGACTCTAATTTTATAATTGTACCATATACAAGCAAAATTTTCAGTTCTGCTATTCAATTTACTTGTAAAAACTTACTCCTAAAAGTACAGGCAATTAAATAAAGGTTAATCTGAATTTCTGATTCATGATGTAGCAATGCTGGTCAAGATAAGGAACTCTAGCTTATTTTCCTTTGTCTTAAGTGGATTCTAATACTTTCCTGGTGTTAATTAAATATTGAAAGACTTCTCTTTTCTAACCAGGACAATGGAATTAGAAACAGTTCAAAGCATGCACAGCTAGGAAATACAGCATAAGCATGGTTTTAAGGAGAAAACTTTATTATTCATAACACCTTGCAATGTGTTGTCCTTTCTTTACCAAAATGATGCTTTGGACAGCTGAGAGAATTTTGTAATTATTTTCATAGTAATAAAGATGATAATACTTTTACATTGAGCTGAGCTGACCACTAAATATTTACTAGGTGGCTGGCATTAATAGGATGCTGAAATAATCCTTAGAGCAGTTCATCTGTACTTTTTAATCCCGCATGTTGAATTTTTTCCCAATATTTTAATTTCAAAATTTTTTGTTGTTGTTTTGTTTTCTGATAACTTCTTTTTCAGATCAGTCAGTTCTTACTTTACAAATGCAGTATCATTTCAAATCACTGTGAGGATACCAATTAGAATTATTTTTCTTTCTTGTAGTAATCTCTAATTTTTTCAGGGGCATTTTTTTTGTTACTTCATGTTATATATCTTTCGTTCTATTTATTTTCCTCAAATATTTGGTCACCTTTGGTTTTGTATTTGTTAATGAACGGTAACTGGCATGTATACATAATACAAAATATTTTAATACATAAAGCTATATTTATGAATAGACATACAAATTGTTTCCAGCTGCACAGTGTTTTTCTTTCATATTTATACATCCTAATATGAATTAAAAATTAAACATATTTTGGGAATTTTTTTTCAATTTAAATATATAAAAATAAAAGAGTAACAGGGAGACTTGTGCTTCTAGACATTTTGGAATAGCTGGTATAGGATATGTAGCACAGTGGGGCTTCCCTGGTGGCGCAGTGCTTAAGAATCCACCTGCCAATGCAGGCACATGGGTTTGAGCCCTGGTCCGGGAAGATCCCACATGCCACGGAGCAACTAAGCCCGTGCACCACAACTACTGAGCCTGCGCTCTAGAGCCTGCATGCCACAACTACTGAAGCCCGCACGTGTAGAGCCCATGCTCTGCAACAAGAGAAGCCACCACAATGAGAAGCCCGTGCATGGCAACGAAGAGTAGCCCCCACTCGCCGCAACTAGAGAAAGCCTGCGCACAGCAATGAAGACCCAACGTAGCCAAAAGTAAATTTTTTTTAAAAAATTAAAAAAAATTTTTAAAAACCCCAATTTTTCTCCTTTCTAAGTTTCTTTAAAAGATAACTGTGAAAGCAAAAAAATATTATCACTGTATTTTGGCTATATAACCATATGTAGAAGTAAAAGGTATGAAAACAAACTGCAAAGAATAAGAGGGGTAAAGGGTAACATACTGCTCTAAATTCCATGTATTATTTGGGAAATGGTATATTATTCTTTGAAAATACATCATGATAAGCTGAATATGCATATTTTAAACACCAGAGCAACCACTAATTTAATGGATATAGGTATAGCTAATAAACCAAAATGAGAGAAAGTGAAATACTAAGAGATACTAACTTAATCCAAAATAACATAGGAAAAGAGGAAAAATAAAATGAAGGATATGGGGCAAATAGAAAAAATATCAAGATAATAGACTTAAAACCTAGCCATGTAAGTAATTACATTAAATATAAATATTCTGAACACTCAAATTAAAAGATAGAGATTGCCATACAGGATATAAAAAGACTCAAATATGCTATCTACATGAAACATTTTAAATATAAATAAATATAGAGCTTAAGAGTAAAAGATAAAAAAGGATAGATCATAAAAACACGTAAGAAAATTAGAGTCATTATATCAATACCAAAGAGGACTACAGAATAAAGAATACTACAACACAAAATAAAGTGACATTTCATAATGATAAAGTGTCAATTCATCAAGGAAACAAAATTATTGGAAAAAATAGTATTAGTCAAAATTGAAACCCATACTTTCATAAAACTAGAAATAAAAGGGAACGCTCAGCCTGATAAAGGACATCCATGCAAACTTGGTAGTTAATAGTGAAAGAGAAACTCGCCTTCTTAAGACTGGGAATGGGGCAAACATGTATGCTCTCATGCCGTCAACGCTGTAGACTAAGTTCTAGACAGTGCAACAAGTCAAGAAAAGGAAATAAAATACCTACAGATAGCAAAAAATAAGTAAAACAGTATTTGCAGACAACATGATTGTGTATATAAACAATTCTAAAGGATCTACAAAAATGCTATTAGAATTAATAATATAGCAAGTTTTCAGGATAGTAGGTCAACATACAAAAATCAGGGTTATTTTATTCTTTAAGTTTCAGGTGTACAGCATTGTAATTTGACATCTGTATACACTACAAAATGATCACTGTAAGTCTAGTTACCATCCATTACAATACAGTTGACCTCCTTCACCAATTTTTCACCAATTCCCCTAGACCCTAACCCACTTGCCCTCTGATAACCAGCAATCTGTTCTGTATCTATAGCTTATTTTTTTTGTTTGTTTTGTTTTTTTAGATTCCACCTATGAGTGAAATCATACAGTATTTGTCTTTCTCTCTCTGACTTATTTCACTTAGCATAATACCTGCAAGTTACATCCATGTTGTCCCAAGTGGAAGGATTTTATTCTTTTACAGGGCTGAGTAGTATTCCACTGTATATATACCATATCCTCTTTATTCACTCATCTATCCATAGACACTTAGGTTGTTTCCTTATCTTAGGTATTGCAAATAATGCTGTATATATCTTTTCAAATTAATGTTTTGTGTTCTTTGGATAAATGCCCTGAAGTGGAATGTCTGGGTCATATGGTATTTCTATTCTTAATTGTTTGAGGAATCTCCATACTGCTTTCCACAGTGCCTGCACCAATTTATAGTCCTACCAACAGCATATGAGGGTGCCCTTTTCTCCACATCCTTTCCAACATTTGTTATTTCTTGTGTTTTTATAACAGTCATTCTAACAGGTGTAAGGTGTTTCTGATTTAATAATTAGTGATGTTGAAGATATTTTCATGTGTTTATTGTCCATCTGTATATCTTCTTTGAAAAAATGTCTATTCAGATGCCCTGCCCACTTTTAATTGGGTTGTTTTCGTTTTTGTTGTTGAGTTTTAGGAGTTCTTTATATATTTTGATATTAACCTCTTATTAGATATATGATTTGCAAGCAGTTTCTCTAATTCAGTAGGTTGCCTTTTCATTTTGATAATGGTTTCCTCTGATGTGTCAAAGCTTTTGAGTTTGATGTAGTCCCATTTGTTTATTTTTCCCTTGCCTTTGAAGTTAGAGCCACAGAAGCATCACTAAGACCAATGTCAATAAGGTTACCCTACTTTTTTTTCTAGGAATTTTATGGTTTCAGGTCTTATATTCAAGACCTTTAATCCATTTTGAATTAATTTTGTGTATGCTGTAAAAGATAGTGGTCTAGTTTTACTCTTTTTCATGTGACTGTCCAGTTTTCCCAGCACCATTTATTGAAAAGACTGCCCTTTCTCCATTGTATGGTCTTTGTTCCTTTGTTGTAAATTAGTTTTCCATATGGATGAGGTTTTTCATTTTTCTTTTTCTTTTTTTGGGGGGGGGGGGTCTATACTAACAATGAACAATTAAAAAATAAAACTAAAAGAGAAAGTAGTTGAAATCCATGTATCTGACAAAGGACCTTTATCCACAAAATATAAAGAACTCTTTTACTCAATAAGGAGGTGAATTACTAAAAAAAAATGTATAGCAAGAGCACTTCCAGCTTCCAAGCTGACCTTAGAAGTTGTCATTCCCATTCTCACAACAAGAAAAAAAAACTGAGCAAACTGAATATCAACAACTCTTCTCAGAACCGTCAGAGAACTGAGGTCACAAGACAAACTACTGCTCTGAAATTCGGAGAGACAGACATGCAGATACAGAGAAGCACAACGTGTAGAGAGCAGAAGCCCCTATCAGTGGGAACACTTCAAACTGTAACTGATGAACTACTGGAGGCTCAGTGTAGAGTAGTCTGAGTGTTGATATTTCCAAGGGGGCCCATTCTTAAGGGATCCCCACACTTTCATGTGATTTACCTCCAGGAACCCCATTGGGTTCTCACTGTGAAAAATCATAAAAAAATTCCCTTGTGCTTCCAGAATGGATTAAAAAAAGAAGTGGTACTCCTATAATAATGGAATGATATTCAGCAATAAAAAGAAACAAACTACTCTATACCAAGAACATGAATGGCTACCAAAACCAATATGCTGAATAAAATAAGCTAGACACAAGAGTCCATATAGTAGAATTCCATTTACATGAAATTCTAATCTATAGTGATAGGAAGCAGATCCGTGGTTGCTTGGGGCCAGGTTAGGAGAATTGCTGGTAAGAAGCATTAGGGAACTTTGTGGGGTTATATACAGTTACACATATTTACCAAAACTTACTCAACTGTTCATTTAAATGAGTACAATTTATGTAAATTATCCTTCAATAAAATTGACTCTAAAAAACACTAGTATAAATTTTGGGGGTGAGAAGATTGACAAGATATTCTATAATTCACATGGAAAAAATAACAAGAATATCCAGCAAAATTTTGAAATATGAGGATAACAATAACCTGGCAAAGTGGTAGTCTCCAAATTGAAATAAAGAAGTCCATGTATTAAAATAACATTTATTATATCATCTTTTCTTTAATGTACATGTTTTAAATTTAATTTTTTTTGGAGTATAGCTGGTTTACAGTGTTGTGTTACTTTCAGGTGTACAGCTAAGTGATTCGGTTATACATATACATATATCCATTCTTTTTCAGATTCTTTTCCCATCTAGGTTATTACAGATTATTGAGTAGATTTCCCTGTGCTATACAGTAGGTCCTTGTTGATTATTTATTTTATATATAGTAGTGTGTATTTATCTATTTTATATATAGTAGTGTGTATATGTTAATCCCAAACTCCTAATTTATCCCTCCCCACCATGTTTCCCCTTTGGTAACCATAAGTGTTTTTGTTTTGTTTTGTTTTGTTTTGTTTTTTGCGGTGCGTGGGCCTCTCACTGTTGTGGCCTCTCCCGTTGCGTAGCACAGGCTCTGGACGCACAGGCTCCGGACGCGCAGGCTCCGGACGCGCAGGCTCAGCGGCCATGGCTCACGGGCCTAGCCGCTCCACGGCATGTGGGATCTTCCCGGACTGGGGCACGAACCCGTGTCCCCTGCATCGGCAGGCGGACTCTCAACCACTGCGCCACCAGGGAAGCCCCATAAGTGTTTTTGAAGTCTGTGAGTCTGTTTTGTATATAAGTTCATTTGTATCATTTTATTTTTAGATTCCACATATAAGTGATATAATATGATATTTGTCTTTCTCTGCCTGACTTACTTCACTTAGTATGTTAATCTCTAGGTCCATCCATGTTGGTGCAAAGGGCACCATTTTGCACCATTATTTCATTCTTTTTTATAGCTAATAGCCCACGGTACCACATCTTCTTTAACCATTCCTCTGTCAATGGATATTTAGGTTGCTTTCATGTCTTGGCTATTGTAAATAGTGCTGCAATGAACATTGGGGTGCATGTATCTTTTCAAATTATGGTTTCCTCCAAGTATATGCCCGGGAGTGGGATTGCAGAATCACAAGTACTGAAACTGAAACTGTGATTTAAAAATTCCCAACAAACAAAAGCCCAGGACCAGATGACTTCACAGGCAAATTCTATCAAACATTTAGAGAAGAGTTAACACCTGCCCTTCTGACATTTTTCCAAAAAGTTGGAGAGGAAGAAATACTCCTAAACTCATTCTATCAGGCTACCATCACCCTGATAACAAAACCAGACAAAAATACCACAAAAAAAGAAAATTACAGGTCAATATCACTGATGAACATAGACACAAAAATCCTCAACAAAATACTAGCAAACCAAATCCAACAATACATTAAAAGGATCATATACCATGATCAAGTGGGATTTATCCCAGGGATGCAAGGAGTCTTCAGTATCCACACATCAATCAGTGTGACACCACATCAACAAACTGAAGAATAAAAACCATATTGTCATCTCAGTAGATGCAGGAAAAGCTTTAGACAAAATTCAACACCGATTTATGATTAAAAACTCTCCAGAAAGTGGGCATAAAGGGAAACTATCTCAACATAATAAAAGCCGTATATGACAAACCCACAGCTAAACATCCTTCTCAATGGTTAAGAGCTGAGAGCATTTCCTCTAAGATCAGGAACAAGACAAGGATGTTCACTCTTGCCACTTTTATTCAACATAGTTTTGGAAGTCAATCAGAGAAGAAAAAGAAATAAATGTACCCAGATTGGAAAAGAAGTAAAACTATCACAGTTTGCAGATGACATGATATTATACATAGAAAATCCTAAAGATGCTACCAGAAAACTGCTAGAACTCAACAATGAATTTGGTAAATTTGCAGGATACAAAATCAACATGCAGAAATCTCTTTCATTTCTATACATTAACAATGAAAGATGAGAAAGAGAATTTAAGGAAACAATCCCATTTACCACCACATCAAAAAGAATAAAATACCTAGGAATATTATGTCATCTTAAACCAAGATTAAATTATATTTCTGAGGAAACAGGATTGATAAACTTCAATATAAAATATATTAAATGAGATATTTAATGTATGAATATTCCTACCATTAACTATTAGCAGTATATACCTTTTGCTTGACTTGATAAAACATTGCAATAACACAATTACACAAATGTGTTTAACTTAAGTTAAATTTGAAACACTTTCCTGGATTATAGAAGGCTTGGGAGACAAGTTAATGTAAAAATTCCTGGTCAGCCATGAGTCAAATGAGCATAAATTTGGATTGATTTTTAAATGAGCAGAAATTTGCACTGCTCTTTAGTGCAGTTCAGAGTTATTAAACTATTTATTTTGAATTAAGTATTAAAACTCTTACCAAGGTTTGTTGCAAAGCCTGCTCTAAAATATATCATACACCTTATTTCACATGGAAATGAACAAATATCTCAATCTCAGTACAGAATCCAATTAGACTTTCTTCAATTCAGTTTTGGTCCAGAATAGCTCTGACTGACCCGTTAGAAGAATTAGAAACTTTTTAGAATAAAAGAAGAATGCTTCAGGATCTTCTATCTTTTGAGTTTCTGTTCTCTCTCTCTCTCTCTCTCTCTCTCTCTCTCTCTCTCTATATCAATTTATTTGCCAATACATGTACCTTTATAAGTAAAGGATATGCATATATGTTACATGTGGATTACATATATGTGTAAAGAAAACCTTCACATCTAGCTACAAAGAATGTTTGTCACTTACCAAAAGATGTTCATTAAAATACGCTCCAGTGAAAGTGTTTGGCTGCACCCTGCAGGCCTGCAAACCTTGTAATTTCCCAGCTGCCAGACTGAAGCAAGAGCCTGGAGACACCCACAATGTATTGGATAGGTAATCTTACACATTTGAAGCAAAAGTCCTGCACCGACACTGCCGACAGCAGACGGACAGCAGACGGCAGGCAGGACATCGCAGCACCTTCGCTACCGAGGGGGAAGAAGGAGGCTACTAGTTAGATGGGGAATTGAGGTCAGGTTGGCTCGTCTGTTACCAGAGAAACCAGCAGCTGGGGCAGGGGCAAGCCTGTAGGCAATTACTGATTAAGCCCTACAATTAAGAGGATTGGCTAGTTATGTGAGTAGGGTGTAGGTGAAGCATGGACTAGTCAGGCAGAGAATGTACAGAGAACAGAACAGCCATCTTGATGGCCTGATCATACTGGCTGTTAGTGAGCTCACTGTGATCTCGATAAATTGCCTACCCTGGAATATTCACATCAGATAAGTTCATAAAACCAAAACAAACCAGAAAAGAAACAGTAAGTTTGGCTTACTGCATTGTTTGAAAAGGAAAAAAATTAAACTAGGACTCTTATTACACTATTTAATCAATATTCGTGTCAGTAGAACAGTTCAATTTCACCTGTGAAATATACTAATTGTTAAGAAATTTTTAATTAATGAACACCAAACGCAAAAACACAAACACTAAATGTGTCTTTATTTGGACAAGATTGTTTCCTAAGGATGGTGATCCAGAGGCTTTCAATGCACTTTGGAAGTGTATGGTTTCCCAATCATTTCTTACGTAACAGAATTGCAGATCACCAGTTCTCCATTTCCATGGAATAAAGAATGATTTCTGGCAGGTGACTATGGATGACCTGGGTTTTATGTTCGATCTCTAGCTCTGACCTTGGTTAAGTCACTTACTCCACCTACTTCAGGTTCTTCATCTGTAAAGTGGGGATGATAATCCTTGCGTTGAAAGGATTGGTAGTGAGGCAACAAAGTAATGAGTGTGAAAGGACTTTTAAAAGTGGTTTTCTTTGAAAATAAAGCTATTGTTTTTTTGTTTTGTTTTGTTTTGAACATCTTTATTGGCATATAATTGCTTTACAATGGTGTGTTAGTTTCTGCTTTATATCAAAGTGCTTTCATTTGAGTTTATTCCTTGGAGGAAGATTTGTAGGTTTCTTTCCTTCTTGTTTTCAAGGCCTCACTATTCCATTTTAATGCATATATAGACTATGCTGCTTTTTGTTGTAGGTAAAGTGTACATTAAAATGTTTACATCCAGAAACAAGTATAAATGAGCATTTTACTTCTTAATAGAATGAGGCAGGAATAACTTACGTTTTAATCAACACTGGATCTGACCTGAGCTAGGCCATTTTAGGCCCCTCAGACGCACACAGGAAATAGGTGGACACTCTGAATCCATTCTGGTGATTGCCATTTTAAAGATGATTGCCGATGCCACTGAAAGTGGGAATTAGGCACCAAATTAAGCACCAAAGCTGACAAGTAAAGCGGACTTTTACATCCTCAAAATAACCAAGTTAATTAGAGGAAGAGCATTATAAAAACAGAGCCTCAAAAAACAGATTTAAAGGAAAGCCATAAAACCCCCAGTGTCGGAGGTGATGACGGAAATCGTATTGCTAGTGTGGTGCCCATCACCACCTCAGGCATAGTTGAAACAAATCAATACATCCTTTGCAGGGAGTACACTTTTTCAAAGCTATATAAAGCTTAAATCCTTTTACACTTTATGTCATCTTTCAGGATTTCCTCCTCTTAGACTCCACTCACTCCACCCCCATCACCATCACAACACGTATCCCAAAATAAGCAGCAGGAGCTTTATCAGGAGAGATGGGAGTGAGCTGCAATTTTACCCTGATTCCCAAATGGGAGCTATTTTTCTTTGTGGCTCTCCTGTCATGATATTATATCATCGAACAGGTACATTTTCGTCTTGCACAGGAAAAAAAAAAGAATGTACAATTCTGGTATGTTTGATTTATTATTTGGGAATGCTGAATGTTGGAGACAATAAATGTAAAATTAAGCAATATTCTTAGAGACAAGATGTTGACCCATCCTTTATCCTTTATTTACTTTTTTTTTTTTGGAGTGCTGCTTCTTTAGTGGATATGCATATACTCTAGATGCTCACCTTTTTTTCTTATTTCTTTTCCTATTTATTCAGCTTCTTATTTTAAACAAGCTACTCAGAGGAACTTTTCTTTTTCCTCTGCAGACTCTCCTCTCATTCTACCTTCTCTTCTGCAGGATCTCATCCAGTCTCTACGCTAAAATTACAAGTCGTACAAGTCAACGACTCTCAAAGTTATATCATTAGTCTAGAGCTCTCTTTTGATCTATACACCTAAATATTCAACAACCTATTGGGTATCTCCATTTGAATTTCCCCAGACCCTCAAGCTCATCACATAAATAAGAGAACCACTATTATCTACGTCGGCCAAATCACTCCCCTTCAATGTTCACCACCTCAATCAATGAATGGTGTTATCCTTCTCCTCAGTGCCCAAGTCAGAACCCTCAGCATTTTTCCTGACACCTTTTCCTTTCTCACCTCTGCCTATGATCACCAGGTTTGCCAGTTCTACCTCCTATATATCTCTCAAATCAGTCCACCTATCACAGCCACCGTTATTTATCAAGTCCCCATCAATTCTTGTCTAGATCATTTCAAAGCCTCTCCATCACACTCTGCCTACAATTTTATCGCCCCTCTAAGTGATCCTCCATAAAGCTATCATAGTGGCCTTTTACTACTGTAAATCCAGTCATGTCAGTTCCCTGCTTAAAATGCTTCAGTGGTTTTTCAATCACCTCAGGGTTAAAATGCAAGCTCTTCAGCATGACATTCTCTAAGAGCTGGTCCCTGTAGCCTGTCCAGCCCCATGTCTGACTATTCCCTACCATTCATCTTGTCCTGCAGGTGTAACAAATACTGTTTTGCAGTTCTAGGAAATTGCCCCACTCTCAATCACTCCTCTCCTTTGGACATACTTTTCTCACTGCCTAGAATATTCTTGGTCTCTTTCTTTGCTTGTTTAGTCTCTGTCATCAACAATTCTGTTCAATTGTCACTTCCTGGAAAGTTGAACTCCTATATTCTAAAGGTCCTTAATCGCATCTCTGTTCTCACCAATTTCAGTATTTATGAAGAACTGAATACATGTGCCAGGCAGTGGGCTAAGAGCTAAAGATATACAAAGATGAAGACACACCTCTTCCCTCTATGAAGAACTTGGTCTAGCCTAGCTCCCCTTTCACATGCTGTAGTGTTTGTTTCTTTCATTATCATTATTTCATTTCATTATGTCTGTACACAGAGAGAGGTCCCTCTCTCTGACAGAATACTCAACTTGCTTTTCTTATTTTGCATTCCAGTTGCTTTCATAGACATCCTAGAGTGTTTCTTATTAACCCTCACTGGAGTGCCATGACAGCTGTAAACCATTAGTTATTGGGCTTGCCTGCAAAGCACTGTGCAATGATCGCATGATTGAGTCAATTTATGCAACAACCATAATTCTGAATTTATGATGGGTTTTTAATAGTGATGGTTGGGGGAGATGTATCTCAGAGCTACTAAAATTCATTTTTCCTCCCAATCAATGCCAGATTGAATTTGAGAAAGCATCTTTTTTGTTCTTAACAATCAAAAAGAAAAGAAAATTCATACTTCTTGCCTGATGAGGTAAATTGTAGATAGTCTCTGGAAATGTCTTGCAGAAAACAGCTCTCCAAAATTTATATTTGTCATTAGCTGCATGAATTGTCTGTACACAGAAAAAGGAAAGTGAGTTGGGAAATGTTTATGCACGTCTCAAAAATGGCTCCCAACTGTTTCTATGCTGGTCTCTTTCTTCACTAAGGAGATGAATGTTATTCACGTACTTACACAGTGGTGTCCCCCAGATTCTGGGGTCTCATCTAAAAGTACAGTGTTCCCAAAGGATCTCTGAAGAACGAAGCAAAGCTTGAACACTTCATTTATGTATTATTCTTTAGAAATCAAAAAGGAGATTAAAAAAGGAAAAACAAAATACATTATCTCAGTCAATATTAGCTACTCAAATAATTGACTAAATTTGAAATGGAGAAAATACAATGTTTCCATAGAACCTTGTATACATATCAATTCTTAACTCCCTCTCCTATGATTCCACTTTTACAGGATGCTGAAAGGGTAAGAAATATTCCTACACAAGATGATAGTCACTGTGGTACCACATTTGATTGCTAAATTTCCCAAGAATACTTTATTATTCATAAATTTATTCACTAAATTCTTCTCAAGTGACTATGACAGACACTGGTGTGGTGCTGAGAACTCAAAAGTGCTAAAAATAGACCACTTCCATGTTTTAATGAACTTATAGAAATAGAGATCAGCATTAAACATTTTCTCACAAAAATCAGCCTGATTATAATTTATGCTAAAGGATATGAAGTAAAGAGCAGAATGTAAGAACATAAATTGTTAAGCAACCATCTCCTCCCCGTCTTTCACCTGCCATAGCAGTGCTCCCAGAAATGGTGTGAGCTAACAATTCCTCAGCCCCAGTGTGAGCAGAGCAGCCTATTGTTTGCTTGAGTCAAGGTGCGTTGGTGTGTTGGCCAGGAACCAGCTGGGGGAGCACCCTGCTGTCTGACAGCCAGGCATGCCCCCTGCCCTGGCCTGGAACTATCTATGATAGGCCACTGCCTGGGAAGTCTGTTTCAGGTCTGTCAAAAGAAAACTTGATATTTCTTGAAAGACAAGAAGACTTGAAACTTACTTTTCTAAGCTTCCAAGACCCTTTCCAGACTGTCCACAGCAAAAAGATAACATCATTTATATATCACTGGCCAGTTCCAAGCTCATCCACGCACATTATCCAGCTTGAACTTTACATCCACCCAGGGATGCACAATTGAGTATTCTCATTTATGGGGAAATCAAGGCTCAGAAAGGATACATGACTTGCCCGAGGTCGCACAGTTTATACATTATGGTCCTGGGGTTGAGACCCAGCTCTCCTAAACCCAAAGCAGGAGCTCTTTCTACCATGTCATAGTGTTCACCCCTTGGAGGCATTCATCACCCCAGTTCCTGGATGATTGTTAAGATCCTCATTTTAGTTGCCATCTGATCTTTGAGCACTTCAGGAACAATTCTCTTCTTTCTGGAACCTCGTGGTGAGCAAAACGTGAGCCACGTGGAACAGACATTGTAAAAGTGTCTTTTAGAAGGAGAGAGAAATTCAAATGGTCAGTGTCAGTCTCTTTATGAGATGAGGGTCCAGGCCACTGAGAAATACAAAGTGACAGATAGGATCCTGAATGAAAAATCTATAGGAAGCAATACATTTAGTGAAAGAGATAAGGTATATTTTTGTTAAGCATGCAAGTCACTGTCCAAGTGGAAGATCTCATTTTAGAAAACTGAACAGATATTGCCTTAAGCAATATCTGAGCTGGCTGCCTCCTCTCACCCCTGGTGTACCGGCTCCCTACCCCATCCTCCAGCCTTCCTGAAGACTCTGTTAGCTTCCCCATGTCCATCCAACCCAGTTCTTCTCTAAGTTAACCCAAGTCAGGTTCTATTGTTTTCCTCTAAGAATGCTGACAGATGAAATGTGAAAAATAATACAATCACAAGGACTAAATAGGAAAACACAGATTGAGCACTTAATACACTGACTGGCCTATAACATACAATTAATAAAACATTAGTTATTACACATATCATTATTAAAACTACTACTGTTCTAGCATTACAGGTTGTCTTATTTATAAAAGAAGTTGAAAGGTTTTTTTCTGGGCATAATTTAAAATATGTTTCTGACTAAAAGAGAATGAATGATAAAGTATAAGAAATTTTAAAAACAGAGACGATTATGAGGAAGAAAATGGAAATAGTTCTTTCTCTTCTTAAAAATCAATACACGTGAATGGATAAAGATTCACCTGTTGTATAATACAGTTGATGTGCTATATGTGGTATATACAGTTGATCCTTGAACAACATGGGTTTGAACTGTGTGGATCCACTTATATGCAGATTTTTTTCAATAAATATGATCCATGGTTGGTTGAATCCATGGAGGAAGAACTGGGGATACAGAGGGCTAACTACAGGACTTGAGCATCTGCAGATTTTGGTATTTGCAGAGGGTCCTGGAACAATCCCCCATAGATACCTGGGAATGACAGTATTATAGGACATACTGCCACTTGCAACAACATGGATAGATCTTGAGGGCATTAGGCTAAGTCAAATAAGTCAGAAAGAGAAAGACAAATACTGTATATTATCACTTATATGCGGAAACTAAAATAGCTCAACTCATAGAAATAAAGACTAGAATGGTGCTTATCAGGGGCTGGGGGTTGAGGGAAAAGGAGAGATGTTGGTCAAAGACTACAAGCTTCCAGTTATAAATGAAGAACCACTGGGGATCTAATGAGCAACATAATGATTATAGTAATAAAACTGTACTATATACTTGAAAAACAAAAAAAGAGTAATTGGTGTGGCAGCTATGAAGATAAGTCACTTGGATCTCCCTTCAAGAAAGAACTCTCAGTGCAGCTGCAAGGAATGTAGTTAGCTGCCAGCCTCCAGCCTCGGAGATCCTCCTCAGCTTTGGAGCTGAGGCCATGCTCTTCCCAGCCAATAACTGAGCATGGTGGAGGTACCAGACCCTAGCTAATTCTGCCTAACATGAAACTCCTCTAATGGTCCACCTTTGCTCTGGAGCTCTCTTTTGGGTTGGCAGAGATGGTCAGATCTGCTTTGTGAAGAGGGCTTTCTCTACTCTCCCATGTGACAGGTATCAGATCTGTATAGTGGTCTAATGGCTACTTCTACCCAATCCTGCTTCCTCCTTTTATCTTTCACTCCCCTGACAAACAGAGCACTTACACTCCTAATTCCATCATGACGTGTGCTTCCTGTATGAGCCAACTAACATAAGGGAATATTTGCTTTCAGTCTTTTTTTTCTAAATGTCTGTGTTTGTGTGTATGTGTCTAATTTTTGTTACATAATTGAGTTCATATTGTAGATTTAATTTAAAAAATTTTATTGTCTTTGTATTAATTATTAAAATGTTTCCATGTCATTAAAGCTTTTTTCATCAATATCCTTTTTATATTTTTAATTTATGAAGCTTTATTCATCTGCTAAATCCTATCACCTTAATTATTTATTTATAAGTTGAAACTAGAAGACTAAAAAGTGAGATCAGGCCCCAACCTTCTATGCTATGACATTGACATTATTGGAGACATAGGAAACATCAAAGCCACCCCATTTTCTTAAGCTGTAACCAGATTGGACCAAAATGAACATTTTCTACCTAAGAGTGTATGTACTTGGGGCAGAGGGTTAACTATATTTAAATGTGTCACCATTGACACAGAGCACAGTTTGCCTGGTATTTGAAACACATAAAAGAGACAACTTTTCTCTGGCTTAATTCCTCAAGTTTAAGTATTCCACTTTCTATTTGTGATGATATGACACAAAGATTTGGATGTGAAGAGGAACATCCCAATGCTTACGACCTTCACCAATCACAGTGTAATAAGACTCCAAAGTACTGCAACTCCATTTTTTCCTTACTCATAGAAACTCACTCATAGAACCTATATTTGCAGCTTCAACTTGACCTTGATTTTTGATGTCAAAATGAGGTTCCTTGCAGTCAGGAGTTCTTCCTGCAACAACGATATGTGAATTTTATGTTTAATAATGCACTTACATATCTGGGGTACTTACATATCAATATCTTTTTAAAGGTTAAATAATGATTATTTTACATACTTGTATACGTTATCTCATTGAATTCTCACAACACCAACTCAAAATAGTCATTATTAACACTACTTTTATTGTGAGGAAACTAAGTTCAGAGAAGTCAAGAAACTTACCTGCAGGCACAAAGTAAGCAGAGCTGGGGAGTAGAGCCACCATTAGAACCCAGACTTGCCTACTCTGAGCCCATGTTGCTCCAACCTCCATGCTGCCTTGGCCCCTACCATACTCTTACGCACCAGAATCTGCATTTAATGACAACCTTTTACCTCTATTCCTTGTAGCACTTATCCTAGCCCTGGACAAAGAAAAAATTCCATGTGATAGACAACATGATAGAACTTTAAAGAAGGTTCTATGCGAACATAATCTGAGGAACAGAGTTGCAGTGAAGCCTTTTAAGGAAGCTGAGTCTAGTGGACTTATTGAGCATTCCAACACAGTTACAATATTTGCAAAAAGAATCCACAGTAATTTTAGGTATAACTAAAAGATTGTGTGTGTGTGTGTTTTGAAGGAAAAGGAGAAAAAGGTTTAATAGATATTTGGACTGATTGTGTATCCCCAAAACTTATGTTGAAGTCCTAACAACTAGTATCTCAGAATGTGACTATATAGGCATACCTCAGAGATACTGCCAGTTTGGTTCCAGAACACTGCAATAATGCAAAATATTAAAATAAAGCAAGTAAGAGGAATTTTTTGGTTTCCCATTTCATATAAAAGTTATGTTTATAATATACTGTAGTCTGTTAAGTGTGAAATAGAATTATATCTAAAAAAGTGTATACCTTAATTTAAAACAATAATTTATTGCTAAAAATGCTAATCATCATCTGAACCTTCAGCTAGTTGTAATATTTTTGCTGGTGGAGGATCTTGCCTCAATGTTGATGGCTGCTGACAAATCAGACTGTTGGTTGCTGAAAGCAGGGGTGGCTTTGGCAATCTCCTAAAATAAGACATCAATGAAGTTTGCCACATCAATTGACTCTTCCATAAAGGAATGATTTCTCTGTAGCATGCAATGCTGTTTGCTAGAATTTTACCCACAACAGAATTTCTTGCAAAATTAAGCAAGTCAATCCTCTCAGACTCTGCCACTGCTTTATCAACTAAGTTTATGTAATATTCTAAATGCTTTGTTGTCATTTCAACCATCTTCACAGCATCTTCACCAGAAGTAGGTTCCATTTCAAGAAACCACTTTCTCTGCTCATCCATAGGAAGCAACTTCTCATTAGTTCAAGTTTTATCATGAGATTGCAGAAATTCAGTCACATCTTCAGGCTCCACTTCTAGTTCTCCAGCTATTTATATCACATCTTCAGGGACTTCCTCCATTAAAGTCTTGAACCCCTCAAAGTCATCCATGAGGGTTGGAATCAACTTCTTCAAAACTCTTGTTAATGTTGATATTTTGACCTCTTCCCATGAACCATGAATGTTCTTGGTGGCATCTAGAATACTGAATTCTTTTCAGAAGTTTTTCAATATACATTGTCCAGGTCCAACAGAAGAACCACTATCTATGGCAGCTATAGACTTATGAAATGTATTTCTTAAATAATAATACTTGAAAGTCAAAATTACTCCTTGACCCAAGGGTTGCAGAATGGATTGTGTTAGTAGGCATGAAAACAGCATTAATCTCTTTGTACATCTCCATCGAAGCTCTTGGGTGAACAGGCACACCATCAATGAGCAGTAATATTTTGAAAGAAATCTTTTTCTTTTCCTGAGCAGTAGGTCTTCATGGTGGCTTAAAATATTCAGTAAACCATGTTGTAAACAGATATATTATCACTTTATTGTTCCATTTATAGAGCACAGGCAGAGTAGATTTAGCATATTTCTTAGGGGCCCTAGGATTTTCTGAATGGTAGATGAGCATTGGCTTCAACTTCAAGTCACCAGCCACATTTGCCTCTAACAAGAGAGGCAGCCTGTTTTTCAAAGATTTGAAGCCAGGCATTGACTTCTCCTCTCCAGCTATGATAAACCTAGGTGACATCTTCTTCCAACAGAAGGCTGTTTTGTCTACTTTGAATATCTATTATCTAGTGTCACCACCTTCATTAATTATCTCAGCTAGATCATCTGAATAACTTGCTGCAGCTTCTACATCAGCACTTGCTGCTTCACCTTGCACTTTCATGTTATGGAGATGCTTCTTTCCTTAAACCTAATGATCCGATCTCTGCTACCTTCACACTTTTCTTCTGCAGTTTTCTTCCCTCTCTTAACTTTCAAGGAATTGAAGAGAGTTAGGGCCTTGCTCTGGATTAGGCTTAGCTTAGGGGAATGTTGTGGCTGGTTTGATCTTCTATCAAGATCACTAAAATTTTCTCCATTTCAAAAATAGGGCTGTTCTACTTTCTTATCATTTGCACATTCACTGGAGTAGCAATTCTAACTTCTTTCAAAAACTTTTCCTTTGCATTCACAACTTGTCTAACTACTTGGCACAAGAGTACTACCTTTCAGCCTATCTTGGCTTTTGACACGCTTTCCTCACTGAATTTAATAATTTCTAGCTTTTGATTTAAACTGAGAAACATGTAAGTCTTCTGTTCACTTAAACGGTTAGAGGTCATTGTAGGGTTATTAATTGGCCTAATTGTGATATTGTTGTGTCTCAGAAAATAGGGAAGACTGAGGAGAGGGAGAGAGATGGAGGAAAAGCTGGTTGATGGAGCAGTCAGAAGACACAAAACATTTATCGATTAAGATCACCACCTTATCCCAAAACAGTGGCAACCACACCATCAAAGATCAATAATCATAGATCACCATAACAAATATAATAATAATGGAAAAGCTTGAAATAATGTGAGAATTACCAAACTGTGAAACAGAGATGCAAAGTAAGCAAATTCTGTTGGAAAAGTGGTGCCAAAAGTCTTGCTCAATGCTTCAGGGTTGCCACAAAACCTCAACTTGTAAAAAATGCAGTACATGTGAAGTGTGATGAAGAAAAGTACAATAAAATGAGGTATGCCTGCATTTGGAGGTAGAATCTTTAAAAAGGTAATTAGGTTTAAATGAGGTCATTATGGTGGGCCCTAAATCAATGTGACTGGTGTCCCTATCGTAAAAGGAAATTAGTACAGATACACCGAGAGGAAAGACCATGTGAAGGCACAGGGAGAAAAAGGCCATCTACAGGCCAAGAAGCAAGGCCTCAAGAAGAACCAATCATGACCACAATTTGATCTTGGACTTCTGTCCTCCAGAATCATGAGAAAATTAGTTTCTTTTATTTAAACAACCCAACCTGTGGTACCTTGTTAACCCTTGCAAACTAATACAGGAGATGAGGCTAAAAAGGCAAGGAATTGATTAGTGAGGTCCTTATATGCCATGTTTAGGAGTTTATGCTTTTATTCAGAAAACAATGGGGAGCTACCAAAAGATTTAAATCAAGAAGAGAGGTAATAAAATTTAGGCTTTAGAAATGTTTAATCTTTGTAATCAATAAATCCACTTCTGTTCCTATCTAGCTCTTCCATGATGAAAGTAAATGGGTATGAGGGGAAATGGAAGTAATTATTCAGTGACTGGTTCTTACATATCCGATCAGGCTTCAGGCTACATTTTCAACAATCCCACCTCTGCCTTGTCCTTATTTCCAGCTTTTTTTCCCCCCAGAGTAATCCCTGAGTCCACAGTCCAGACTCTTCTTCCAGGTCATGAGCCCTGCCTGACTCACCAAATCTCATCACTACCCATGACATAACATGACATTTAGGGGATATTGCAAAGACTTAAAAGGGTTGCAAAATGAAGTATTTATAATAGAGGCCCAATACTAAGCCTATACTGAGATCCATACTCATCTGGGCATAGCTGAAAACATGGGTGTTGCCTGTGAGGTGCCCAGGGGACAAATAGTCTGGAAGCGCTTATCTCTGCCATCAATTTCTAGTCCAACCTATTGAATGTGTGCCAGGTTAATGGAGGGGGAAACTGAAGAAATTGGTTTCCTGGGGTTCTGGTGAGAGGTCAGGTGGCTGCATGTGATGGGGTGGTTAGCAGGGATCTCCTCTTGTGCTTCACATATCACCCAGCACAGGCCCTGTGAGGAAGGGGTCTTACTCTTTGGGGAGCGTGGGGAGATAACAATGTTGGTGTGGAAATGAGAGTTTTCTCAAGAAGGAGGTAGACCATGAGAAAACAGTCTATAAAGACATCAAGCATCCTCTCCTCTCACCCTCACTCCTGGGCTCACTCCTGACACTCATGATGGAACAGGGGTTAAGTAGTTTTATGGGACAGGTTGCCAAAGGTCAATGAGCTAGTAAGGCCCTGAGAAACTTGGCATCACCAAGTCAAGGAATTACTCAGGTAACCGTTGAGTGTCATTCACTAGTTTGTACTGCTGTCCTATCCCTGTTCTTTGTTTAGTGTGTCAGTGCTCATGTAGCATATCATATATCAAACCTCTCCTCTTCAACTTCTGGGAGAAAATAAGGACACAAAGTAAGACTGACTTTTACCCTCTCTATATAACATGACTTCCTCATACATTTTCTTCTCAACTTTTCTGCCTGTATAAAGTGGTTTAGTAATTAATAATCACTTTATTTATAAAATTATGACAGAGTGGGAACAAGGTGCTATTTCCTCATAAAAATTGTCTTCATGACATTTGGTATTAACCCACTCAAAGAAGGCAGTAAAGATTCATTGTTGTACTCAGAGACACTTTGGCAGAATACTCAACAGACATGATACATTGAGTAGAGTGGGCTCTTTTTTTATGGTGGTGAGGAGAGTGGGTGGTGAGTTGCTAAGGAATTTCTTACAAGCTAGAAATATATAGGCCTAATCTGCTCTCCAGGTTATAAGCAATTGACTCATCTTCTCAGCTTTCCTCTTGAAACTGGGCCAGATTCTGTGGGATAAATAGAATGCAGCAGTACAGTCATTCTTTTGTATCTTCAGGGGATTGGTTCCAGGACCCCTGGGATACCAAAATCTTGTGGATGATCAAGTCCCTTAATATAAAATGGCATAGTATGTGCATATAACCTATACATATCCTCCTGTATACTTTAAATCACCTCTAGATTACTTATAATACTTAATACAATGTAAATGATAGGTAAATAGTTGCCAGCATGAGGCAAATTCAAGTTTTGCTTTTTGTAATTTTCCAGAATTTTTTTCCCAAATATTTTTGATCTGTAGTGGGTTGAATCCATACCTGTGCAACTCAAAGATACAGAGGGGTGACTATAACTCTGTGTGACTTCTGAGATTGAGTCATCAAAAGCCATACAACCTCCACCTGCTTCTCTCTACTTTACTATGCTCACCCACGGGAACAAGTCATCATGTTGTAAGGTAGCCCAGGCTCCGTGGTGAGGCCATGCATATGTGTTTCAGCCTTTGGCTCCAGTAAGGTCCAAGGTGATAGCCAGCATCCCCTGGTAGATATGTGAGTAAACAAGCCTTCAGATGATTCTAGCCTTCAAGCTTCAAGCTGCCATTAGTGTAGTGGAGCTATTTCCACTGAGCCTTGCCAAAACTTCAGATCCACGAA
This sequence comes from Phocoena phocoena, assembly GCF_963924675.1. Classification (NCBI taxonomy): domain Eukaryota; kingdom Metazoa; phylum Chordata; class Mammalia; order Artiodactyla; family Phocoenidae; genus Phocoena; species Phocoena phocoena. The sequence continues at coordinate 38,416,191 of NC_089220.1, read as the reverse complement.
CAAACTAAAAGCTGTGATTGTTTTAGGGTGGTTATTCCACAGCAATGGTAAGCAGACAAATGGCTCCTTATTGCCAACAAGACATAGTTTCCATTGTGCTAGGGATGAGGTGTAGCGTTTTGCAGTTATCTTTGAGGCTAAAATTATGTAGTGGGAAAGAGCACAGGCTTTGGAAGTAGAAGAATCTAAGCTCAGATTCCAGCACTGCCCCCTACTAACAGCTGGGTGACCTCTGGCTGATTACTGAACCTCATCTTAAGAAGGGAACTTCTTTACTTACCTCACTAAGCTGTTGTGGGACTAACTGAGAGCCTTTAAAGAACTTAATACAAACTATCATGTACTCTCTTAGGAATTAAGATCTCTGAATGAGTAGAGTTCAAATTTTGGGGGGCAGGAAGCAACACTTTGTGGAGTGGGTTATTAAAAGTAGTAAAGGAAGGAATCTCTTCCATTTCCACCCTTTGATTCCTGAATTTGTCGTGTTTTGCCTATGGAATTAAAAAGTACCTTACTCTAGTCATTGGTTCATTACATATATACCACTTTCACTTAATAACAGTGTTGATGTCCATAGATTTCATTATGGTTTGTGGATTATATATCATTCAATTCATGATGGGTAACTCAGGTTGTGTGACCACCTGGTACCCCGTATTCAGTCATTAAGTATTTATCTGGGCAAGTAGCAAGCAGGAACCAGAGGTCTGTACAACATCCTTGATGGCCACAGACTTCAGCACCATGACACCAGCTGGGTCAAAAGGCCTAAGTGATAGAGTAGCTTGCACTGCAGCCTGGCCTGCTTCAGACCTTGCTTTGCTTCAGGACTCACCCAAATGTCAGTTACTAAGTTAATGAGTGAGAAGAACACACTAATAATGGTATATCCTGCTTTTAAAACTCAAAGAGATGATTGTGCCTCTTTCTTAATGGTAGGAAAATTATCCTTTACTTTGGAAGGAATATCCCAACAAGCCCCACACATCTGAACTCTTAGAAACTTTTCTAAAGAAATAGAGCCCTGAATTTTCATGGTGTTCATTTCCCACACTTGGGACATATTTGTCTTATTTAGGCTTCTATGATTTCTGTCTTGCACTGCTCCTCAGGCCCAGTCAATATAATGAGTGATTTATGTGATGTCAGGAGGGTCAAGGTTCTCCACAGTCTATTACAACTAAGAGGAGAAGGGTTGATAGGACCCTCTCCTCACCAGGTGAAAAAAATTGCCTCTGGTTGTCCTTGTTGTTTATATGGAGGAAAAAAAGCAATATGATCAATATGTATATCAGCTGTCAAGGGCTGTTTAATTTGCTTCAATAAATATACCACATCCTGAGCTCTAAATGAAGTTACACCTAATTGGATGTATGATACTCCATAGTCATTCTCTAGAATCGACTTGCCAAACAGGGCAGTTGAATGAGAACATGACAGGAATCATCACCCCTGCAACTTTCAAGTCTTTAATGAGAGCACTAATGTCTGTAGTACTCCCACATCTGAAGCCTTGGCTCTGGTTTACACACCAAAAAGGAAGGGGAGTTCCTGAACCAATGTGATGATTTTGTCATTTGCTGAGTGTGTTTATTCTAATTCTGTAGTTAGGAACTGAGGAAATAACCACATGATGGTTAGGTCCATTGGGCCCACTGTGAGAGAGACTCTAAACAAACTCCATTTAAAAGCTGATCTCCATAAACCCTCACTAAGATCTTAGAATCCATTTTGACACATAGTTTCCAGGTTTCTACTCTTATACATTAACACTTTCTATTGTTTAGTTCAAACTCAACTCTATCCTGGTTAGAGGTTTTAAGTTTCCTTCTAGAACTTCCTGGACTATGACTCTAAGTTATGGGTCTAGAAGTAATTAGGAGTAGTGGGGTGATACTAGGGGAGAATGAGCATCTTCCTGCAAGACACCTGCTTCAGAGGATCTTCAAGTGTTCAATTGGTTTCCCATGCTCTGTCTTCTATATACATTCTTTCTCTGGCTCAAACAGATTATACTTAAAGTAATTGCAAACATTAACCATGCCATGGACTGTTATCAGTATCACACTTTTCACTGGCAATGCACTCATCATTTTGTTCAAGACCATTCAGATTCTAATGTTTGATAATCTTTTTCCTGAGATCAAGTAGTTGTGATCTTCTCAGGAAAACAAAGCAAGACAAAAAATTAGGTACTTCAAGCATAGAGAATTGAATACAGGAAAACAGTTAAAATGTATGAAAAGGACTAGAGGAGCAGAAAGAAGAAAAGATGTCACCCTGAAATCAGAAAACCACTATCATCTCTGCAGTGGAGCCCATTTACCTGCACTTTCTAGCACACGGGGGCTAGAACTTCCAAATGGAGCTACACCTGCCAGAGCTGGAATCCAGGAAAAGCTGACCTGCTACAGTAAACGCATGGTCATCTGGTCTCCATTGCTCATACAACCACCAGCTACTAGAGCAACAGTCCATGCTTTCAGAGCCAGAATCAGAATTGTTCTTCCTTTCTCCTACTTTAAAATCTCCCATCAGTGACTTCTTTTTGGCAAAATTTAACAAGAAGCCAGCTGCCAAAAAATCTGGGAAACATAGCTTGCAGAGTCCCATTGCCAGTAGTTCAGAGCAGAGTAGAGAAGAATAGGCATAAAGCTGGTAGAAAACAGATAAATAACCAAAGATGACTAGATGGAAAGATACATTTTGGGATGTTGGTGGCAAGGAGGAGTTGCTTCAGCAGCCCTGGGCTATTCTGTTACATGAAAAATAAGGTAAATTCTCATTTGTTTAAATAGCTATTACTTGTATTCTCTGCTGCATTTGGCTAATTACCATCCTTGCCTTAAATAGAATTTGGTAAGGGGAAGTAAGATGCTAGAATATAGAATTGACTTATAAGGACCTTGAGAGGGATGACACACGTATTGTCATGGAGAATTGGTGACCTTCGTTATGTGGTGGGGAAATATTTGGCCACTTTTTCACCTGCTGTAACTTGAAACACAAGCCTTGTTCCTATTAAGTCTGCAGTGTTAGGGGAAATGGCAGGAAATCCAGATTTTTTTGGTGTATGCTGATTATATCTTGTCATTTTCAGCAAAAATGTCTTGATAGAGAAATATGAACACAAACTAGACCTCACCAGTCAAAAAGCTAAGATGGAAAGAAATAGGGCACTGTTAAGAGAGCTGTTCTCTGCCCCAGCCTGCAATCTAAATTGAATAAGAATCCCATAATTCACAGCCTAATAATGTTGAAAATGTTGATTGCTTTTGTTTCCAAAACAAAAGTAGTTGTGGCACGCGGGCTTAGTTGCTCCATGGCATGTGGGATCTTCCTGGACCAGGGATCGGACCAGTGTCCCCTGCATTAGCAGGTGGATTCTTAACCACTGAGCCACCAGGGAAGTCCCAGCATGTCTCTTAAATAAGATTACAAAGAGCTTTGACCAGGACCCAGATTAAAAAAATAATTTTACATTGTAGCCTAGCATACATAAACATATATACATATACACATGTATATAATTAAAGCAAACATTTTATGAAATAATATTTACATTTATTACCTGTGATGCTATCTGGTATTTTGTATTCAGTTCCATCCCCTTCCATTGTGAATGCTGACTATGACCCAGAAAACAGCCTTCATAATGCAGTTTTAAAACATTTTTCAAACTACTGGTCTACATCTTCACAAATACTATTACATTTTCATTCATGAACCCATTTCTCTTCTTCACTTCTCTCTTTGCCCAGTTTATATTATGCGGTCTATCTTTCTAATGATTCTCTTGCATCCTCATCACTCTGTTACTTCTTCTTCTTACCATAATAGTTGTCATCATTAGTTAAATCCAACTCTTTACTTCCCCCACACCTGCACTTGAGTAGAGGAATGTGACAGGAGAAATCACACAACTAAGCTAAAGGGTCTAAGGACAAAGCTCTTAGTGCTACCTAGATATATTCCTAAATTCCTTTGTCTATTCACTCCCCAACTCTCCTAATAGGTTATTTCATATTTTCTCCCCTTTTCTGGACATATTGCTTTCTATTTCAATCTCAGTTGGTATAAATTCCTTGTTATTTCACTGATAAAATAAAAGGAACAAAAAGAGAATGTCAAGATGCTTCCACTCTCAAATCAATGACCCTACCTGCATGCACTGTGCCATTCCTTCTTTCATAAATCATAATGTCAAACACCTCTACCCAAGCACTCAACTTCATATCCCCCAGCAGTTGTCACTTTTTACCTGCATCTCAATTTGTACCTCTCTGCTGCATCATTTCCAAAGTTATAAAAATATGCTCTAATATATCCCACCTGAAAAGAAAACTGCCTTGACCCCGTATTCTACCCCAGCTACTACACATTTCTGTGATTCCTATTACAGCAAAACCCTAGCTACCATTGCCACTTCATCTCCTCACAATATTTCTTAAATCAACCACAAGCAGGCTTTCATCATCACCACCACCTCTCCACAAAAAGTCTATGTCAGTTTCAATATGACTTCTCAGGTCTCATCTTCTTCAGTCTATCAGCCAACCATTTATAGACACAGTGGCTGATTTTTTTCACTTGGCCTCCAGAATACCATTTTCTTTGCCCTTTCATATCACATCCTATGTTTTGTTAGACACATTTCTGAATACTTACCTATCTCTCAGCCCTCTAAGCATTCGTTTGCCCTAGGTCTTAGCTTTACACATCTCTTTTTTTATAAATATTTTTGATTATGTCATTCAGTCCCATGAATTTTAATAATATCACTTTGGTAATGATTCTCAAATGTACATCTTGAGCACCAATTTCTACCCTGAGCTTCACTCTCAAATATATAAAACTGGTTACTTGACATCTCCACTTCACTCCATTCTATCAAACCTCTCAAACTTAATATTTCCTACACTGAACTCTTTACTCATCTCAAACTTGCCTCTCTCCTAGTGTTTCCAGTCTCAGAAATGGAAACAGCTTTTTTCTAGTCATTCAGGCCCAAGTCCTTGACTTTGTTTTTTACACTTACATTCACTCACACTGTTTATTACACCTTTGAGTAAATCATATCTGCTCTTTTTTTCTAAATATTTCCAGAATCTGTTTATTTTTAATTCTCCTGCAACCAAATGTTTTAAGACACCATCAGGAGGAGCTTCAAGATGGCGAAAGAGTAAGACGAGGAGATCACCTTCCTCCCCACAAATACATCAGAAATACATCTACACGTGGAACAATGCCTACAGAACACCTACTGAACGCTGGCAGAAGACCTCAGACCTCCCAAAAGGCAAGAAACTCCCCACGTACCTAGGTAGGGCAGAAGAAAAAAAGAATAAACAGAGACAAAAGGATAGGGATGGACCTGCACCAGTGAGAGGGAGCTATGAAGGAGGAAAGGTTTCCGCACACTAGGAAGCCCCTTCACATGTGGAGACTGCGAGTGGCAGAGTGGGGAGCTGCGGAGCCACGGAGGAGAGCACAGCAACAGGGGTGCGGAGGGCAAAGTGGAGAAATTCCCGCATAGAGGATCAGGGCCGACCAGCACTCACCAGCCCGAGAGGCTTGTCTGCTCCCCCGCCGGGGCAGGCAGGGCTGGGAGCTGAGGCTCGGGCTTTGGAGGTCGGATCCCAGGTAGAGGACTGGGGTTGGCGGCATGAACACAGCCTGCAGGGGGCTAGTGCACCACGGCTAGCCAGGAGGGAGTCTGGGAAAAAGTCTGGAGCTGTCGAAGAGGCAAGAGACCATTGTTTCTGGGTGCGCGAGGAGAGGGGATTCAGAGAACTGCTTAAAGGAGCTCCAGAGACGGGCGGGAGCAGCAGCTATCAGCGCAGACCCCAGAGACGGGCATGGGACGCTAAGGCTGCTGCTGCACCCACGAAGAAGCCTGTGTGCAAGCACAGGTCACTGTCCACACATCCCCTCCCAGGAGCCTGTGCAGCCCGCCACTGCCAGGATCCCGTGATCCAGAGACAACTTAGCCGGGAGAAGACATATGGCGCACCTCAGGCTGGTACAAAGTCATGCCAGTCTCTGCCGCTACAGGTTCGCCCCGCATCTGTACCCCTCCCTCCCCCTGGCTTGAGTGAGCCAGAGCCCCCGAAGCAGCTGCTCCTTTAACCCCGTCCTGTCTGAACGAAGAACAGACGCCCTCAGGCGACCTACATGCAGAGGCGGGGCCAAATCCAAAGCTGAACCCCAGGAGCTTTGTGAACAAAGAAGAGAAAGGGAAATCTCTCCCAGCAGCCTCAGGAGCAGTGGATTAAAGCTGCACAATCAACACGATGTAGCTGCATGTGTGGAATACCTGAATAGAAAACGAATCATCCCAAATTGAGGAGGTGGACTTTGGGAGCAACGATATATTTTTTTTTATCCCTTTTTCTCTTTTTGTGAGTGTGTATGTGTATGCTTCTGTGTGTAATTTTGTCGGTATAGCTTTGTTTTTACCATTTGTCCTAGGATTCTGTCTGTCCATTTTTTTTATTACTTAAAAGTATTTTTTCTTAATAACTATTTTTCATTTTAATAACTTCATTTTATTTTATTTTATCTTCTTTCTTTCTTTCTTTCTTTTCACCCTTTTATTCTGAGCCATGTGGAGGACAGGCTCTTGCAGCCCCAGCCAGGTGTCAGGTCTGTGCCACTGAGGTGGGAGAGCCAAGTTCAGGACAGTGGTGCACAAGAGACTTCCCAGCTACACATAATATCAAATGGCGAAAATCTCCCAGAGATCTCCATCTCAATGCCAAGACTCAGCTCCACTCAACAACTAGCAAGCTATACTGCTGGACACGCTATGCCAAACAACTATCAAGACAGGAACACAAACCCATCCATTAGCACAGAGGCTGCCTAAAATCATAATAATGCCACAGACACCCCAAAACATACCACGAGATGTGGATCTACCCTCCAGAAAGACAATATCCAGCCTCATCCAACAGAACACAGGCACTGGTCCCATATACCAGGAAACCTACACAACCCACCGAACCAACCTTAGCCACTGGGGACAGACATCAAAAACAATGGAAACTACGAACATGCAACCTGTGAAAAGGAGACCCCAAACTTTGCTTTGTTAACTTTGCTTAACAGTAAGTTAAGCAAAATGAGAAGACAGAGAAACACACAGCAGATGAAGGAGCAAGGCAAAAACCCACCAGACCTAACAAATGAAGAGGAAATAGGCAGTCTACCGGAAAAAGAATTCAGAATAATGATAGTAAAGATTATCCAAAATCTTGGAAATAGAATAGAGAAAATGCAAGAGACATTTACCAAGGACCTAGGAGAACTAAAGAGCAAACTAACAGTGATGAACAACACAATAAATGAAATTAAAAATTCACTAGAAGGGATCAATAGCAGAATAACTGAGGCATTAGAACGAATAAGTAACCTGGAAGATAAAATAATGGAAATAACTACTGCAGAGCAGAATAAAGAAAAAAGAATGAAAAGAATTGAGGATAGTCTCAAAGACTTCTGGGACAACATTAAATGCACCAACATTCCAATTATAGGGGTCCAAGAGGAAGGAGAGAAAAAGAAAGGGACTGAGAAGATATTTGAAGAGATTATAGATGAAAACTTCCCTAATATGGGAAAGGAAATAGTTAATCAAGTCCAGGAAGCACAGAGAGTCCCATACAGGATAAATCCAAGGAAAAACACACCAAGACACATATTAATCAAACTATCAAAAATTAAACACAAAGAACAAATATTATGAGCAGCAAGGGAAAAACAAGAAATAACACATAAGGGAATCCCTATAAGGTTAACTGGTGATCTTTCAGCAGAAACTCTGTAAGCCAGAAGGGAGTGGCAGGACATATTTAAAGTGATGAAGGAGAAAAACCTACAACAAAGATTTCTTTACCCAGCAAGGATGTCATTCAGATTTGATGGAGAAATTAAAAGCTCTACAGACAAGCAAATGCTAAGAGAATTCAGCACCACCAAACCAGCTTTACAACAAATGCTAAAGGAAATTCTCTAGGCAGAAAACACAACAGAAGGAAAATACCTCCAATAATAAACCCAAAACAATTAAGAAAATTGTAATAGGAACATACATATCGATAATTACCTTAAATGTAAATGGATTAAATGCTCCAACCAGAAGACATAGATTGGCTCAATGGATACAAAAGAAGACCCGAATATATGCTGTTTACAAAGGACCCACTTCAGACCTAGGGACACATACAGACTCAAAGTGAGGGGATAGAAAAAGATATTCAATACCAATGGAAATCAAAAGAAAGCTGGAGTAGTAATTATCATATCAGACAAAATAGACTTTAAAACAAAGCCTATTACAAAAGACAAAGAAGTACACTACATAATGATCAAGGGATCAATCCAAGAAGAAGATATAACAATTGTAAATATTTATGCACAGAACATAGGAGCACCTCCATACATAAGTCAAATGCTAACAACAATAAAAGGGGCAATTGACTGTAACACAATCATAGTAGGGGACTTTAACACCCCACTTTCACCAATGGACAGATCATCCAAAATGAAAATAAATAAGGAAACACAAGCTTTAAATGATACATTAAACAAGATGGACTTAATTGATATTCATAGGACATTCCATCCAAAAACAACAGAATACACATTCTTCTCAAGGGCTCATGGAATATTCTCCAGGATAGATCATATCTTGGGTGACAAATCAAGCCTTGGTAAATTTAAGAAAACTGAAATTGTATCAAGTATCTTTTCCGACCACAACGCTACAAGACTAGATATCAATTACAGGAAAAAATTTCTAAGAAAGACAAACACATGGCAGCTAAGCAACACACTGCTTAATAACCAAGAGATCACTGAATAAATCAAAGAGGAAATTTAAAAATACCTAGAAACAAAGGCCAATGAAAACACCACGACCCAAAACCTATGGGATGCAGCAAAAGCAGTTCTAAGAGAGAAATTTATAGCAATACAATCCTACCGTAAGAAACAAGAACCATCTCCAATAAACAACCTAAACTTACACCTAAAGCAATTAGAGAAAGAAGAACCAAAAACCCCAACGTTAGTAGAAGGAAAGAAATCATAAATATCAGGTCAGAAATAAATGAAAAAGAAATGAAGGAAACGATAGCAAAGATCAATAAAACTAAAAGCTGGTTCTTTGAGAAGATAAACAAAATCGATAAATCTTTAGCCAGACTTACCAAGAAAAAATAGGGAGAAGATGCAAATCAATAGAAATAGAAATGATAAAAGGAGAAGTAACAACTGACACTGCAGAAATACACGGGATGATGAGAGATTACTACAAGCAAATATAGGCCAATAAAATGGACAACCTGGAAGAAATGGACAAACTCTTAGAAATTCACAACAACCCTAGACTGAACCAGGAAGAAATAGAAAATATGAACAGAGCAATCACAAGCAATGAACTTGAAACTGTGATTAAAAATCTTCTAACAAACAAAAGCCCAGGACCAGATGGCTTCACAGGCGAATTCTATGAAACATTTAGAGAAGAGCTAATACCTATCTTTCTCAAACTCTTCCAAAATATAGCAAAGGGAAGAACACGCTCAAACTCATTCTACGAGACCACCATCACCCTGATACCAAAACCAGACAAACATGTCATAACGAAAGAAAACTACAGGCCAATATCACTAATGAACATAGATTTAAAAATCCTCAACAACATACTAGCAAAGAGAGTCTAAAAGCACCTTAAAAGTATCATACACTAGGGCTTCCCTGGTGGCACAGTGGTTGAGAGTCCGGGTTCGTGCCCTGGTCCAGGATGATCCCACATGCCATGGAGCGGCTAGGCCTGTGAGCCATGGCCACTGAACCGGTGCTTCTGGAGCCTGTGCTCTGCAACGGGAGAGGCCACAACAGTGAGAGGCCCGCGTACTGCCAAAAACAATTTTTTTAATGTATCATGCACTATGATCAAGTGGGGTTTATCCCAGGAATGCAAGGATTCTTCAATATATGCAAGTCAATCAACGTGATACACCATATTAACAAATTGAAGGGGAAAAACCATATGATCATCTCAATAGATGCAGAGAAAGCTTTCGACGAAATTCAACACCCGTTTATGATAAAAACCTCAAGAAAGTAAACATAGAGGGAACTTTCCTAAACATAATAAAGGCCATATATGACAAACCCACAGCCAACGTCACTCTCAATGGTGAAAAACTGAAACCATTTCCACTAAGATCAGGAACAAGACAAGGTTGCCCACTCCTCTCACCAGTATTATTCAACATAGTTTTGGAAGTTTTAGCCACAGCAATCAGAGAAGAAAAAGAAGTAAAAGGAATCCAAATTGGAAAAGAAGAGATAAAGCTGTCACTGTTTGCAGATGATGTGACACTACACATAGAGAATCCTAAAGATGCTACCAGAAACCTACTAGAGCTAATCAATGAGTTTGGTAAAGTAGCAGGATACAAAATTAATGCACAGAAATCTCTTGCATTCCTCTACACTAATGATGAAAATTCTGAAAGTGAATTTAAGAAAACACTCCCATTTACCATTGCAATAAAAAGAATAAAATATCTAGGAATACACCTACCTAAGGAGACAAAAGACCTGTACTCAGAAAACTATAAGACACTGATGAAAGAAATTAAAGATGATACAAATAGATGGAGAGATATACCATGTTCTTGGATTGGAAGAATCAACATTGTGAAAATGACTCTACTACCCAAAGCAATCTACAGATTCAATGCAATCCCTATCAAACTACCACTGGCATTTTTCACAGAACTAGAACAAAAAATTTCACAATATTTCTGGAAACACAAAAGACCCCAAATAGCCAAAGCAATATTGAGAAAGAAAAAAGGAGCTGGCGAAGCAGGCTCTCTGACTTCAGACTATACTACAAAGCTACAGTGATCAAGACAGTATGGTACTGGCACAAAAACAGAAATATAGATCAATAGAACAGGATAGAAAACCCAGAGATAAACCCATGCACATATGGTCACCTTATCTTTGATAATGGAGGCAAAAATATACAGTGGAGAAAAGACAGCCTCTTCAATAAGTAGTGCTGGGAAAACTGGACAGCTACATGTAAAAGAATGAAATTAGAACACTCCCTAACACGATACACAAAAATAAAGTCAAAATGGATTAAAGACCTAAATGTAAGGCCAGACACTATCAAACTCTTAGAGGAAAACATAGGCAGAACACTCTGTAACATAAATCACAGCAAGATCCTTTTTGACCTACCTCCTAGAGAAATGGAAATAAAAACAAAAATAAACAAATGGGACCTAGTGAAACTTAAAAGCTTTTGCACAGCAAAGGAAACCATAAACAAGACAAAAATGGGAGAAAATATTTGCAAATGAAGCAACTGACAAAGGATTAATCTTCAAAATTTACCAGGAGCTCATGCAGCTCCATATCAAAAAGAAAACAACCCAATCCAAAAATGGGCAGAAGACCTAAATAGACATTTCTCCAAGGATGATATATAGATTGCCAACAGACACATGAAAGAATGCTGAACATCATTAATCATTAGAGAAATGCAAATCAAAACTACAGTTAGGTATCATCTCACACCAGTCAGAATGGCCATCATCAGAAAATCTACAAACAATTAACGCTGGAGAAGATGTGGAGAAAAGGGAACCCTCTTGCACTGTTGGTGGGAATGTAAATTGATACAGCCACTATGGAGAACAGTATGGAGGTTCCTTAAAACACTAAAAATAGAATTGCCATACAATCCAGCAATCCCACTACTGCACATATACCCGAGAAAACCATAATTCAAAAAGAGTCATGTACCACAATGTTCATTGCAGCTCTATTTACAATAGCCAGGACATTGAAGCAACCTAAGTGTCCATTGACAGATGAATGGATAAAGAAGATGTGGCACATATATACAATGGAATATTACTCAGTCATAAAAAGGAACGAAATTGAGTTATTTGTAGTGAGGTGGATGGACCTAGAGACTGTCATACATAGTGAAGTAAGTCAGGAAGAGAAAAACAAATAATGTATGCTAACACATATACATGGAATCTGAAAAAAGGAAAAGAAAATGGTCATGAAGAACCTAGGGGCCAGACTGGAATAAAGATGCAGACTTACTAGAGAACAGACTTGGGGATATGGGGAGGGGGAAGGGGAAGCTGTTACAAAGTGAGAGAGTGGCATGGACATATATACACTACCAAATGTAAAATAGATAGCTAGTGGGAAGCAGCTGCATAACACAGGGAGATAAGCTCCATGCTTTGTGACCACCTAGAGGGGTGGGAGAGAGAGGCTGGGAGGGAGGGAGATGCAAGAGGGAAGAGATATGGGGATATTTGTATATGTATAGCTGATTCACTTTGTTATAAAGCAGAAACTAACACACCACTGTAAAGCAATTATACTCCAATAAAGATGTTTAAAAAAAAAAAAGACACCATCATTTCTTACCTGGACTCTTGAAATAATATATATATCCTACTTCCATGGCTTTCTTTTTAGAATTTTTTTCTTCCTGTTTTATTGAGATCTAATTGACATACAGCATTGTATAAGTTTAAGGTATACAGGATAATGATTTGACTTACGTACATCACAAAATGATTAGCACAAGTTTACTAAGATTCTGTCATCTCATATAAATATAAAATTAAAGGCATAGAAAAAAATTTCCTTGTGGTGAGAACTCTTAGGATTTACTCTCTTAACAAATTCTATATATAACATACAACAGTGTTAATTATATTTATCATGCTGTAATTATATTCCTAATACTTATTTATCTTGTAACTAAAAGTTTATAATTTTTGACTACTTTCCTCCAATTTTCCCTTCCCTCACCTCCTGCCTCTGGTAACCACAAATCTGATCTCTTTTTCTATGAGTTTGTTTGTTTTTGAAGTATAATTGACCTACAACACTATGTTAGTTCCTGTTGCACAACACAGTGTTTCAATATTTCTATACATTTCAAAATGATCATCACGATAAGTCTAGTAATCATAGGTCATGATAAAGACATTACATATTTATTGACTATATTCCCAACACTGTACATTTCATACCCATGATTCATTTATTTTACAACTGAGAGTTTGTACTTCTAAATCTCCCTCACCTATTAATTTCATCTTCCTATCCCCGTCCCCTCTGACAACCACCTGTTTGTTCTCTGTATCCGTAACTCTGCTTCTGTTTTATGTTTGTTCATTTGTTTTGTTTTTTTAGATTTCACATATATGTGAAATCATACAGTATTTGTCTTTCTCTGTCTGACTTACTTCACATAGCATGATACACTTAAGGCCCATTCATGTTGTCACAGATGGGAGGATTTCATTCTTTTCTTAGGGCTGAGTAGTATTCCATTGTTATTGTTGTCTTTTTAGTAACAGCCATTCTGACAGGTGTGAGGTGATATCTCACTGTGGTTTTGATTTGCATTTCCCTGATGATTAGTGATGTTGATCATGTTTTTGTGTGCCGTTGGCTATCATTATGTCTTCTTTAGAAAAATGTCTATTCAGGTACTCTGCCCATTTTTTAATTAGGTTTTTTTTTTATGTTGAGATGTATGAGTTATTTGTATATCTTACATATTAACCCCTTATCGTATATATCATTTGCAAATGTCTTCCCCTATTCAGTAGGTGGCCTTTTCATTTTCTTGATAGTTTCCTTCACTGTGCAAAAGCTTTTGAGTTAGATGTAGTCCCATGTGTTTATTTTTGCTTTTGTTTTCCTTGCTTGAGGAGGCACATCCCCCCAAAATATTTCTAAGACCAATGTCAAAAAACGTACTAGCTATATTTACTTCCCGAAGTTTTATATTTTCTGGTCTTACATTTAAGTCTTTAAGCCATTTCAAATTTATTTTTGTGCATGGTGTGAGAGAGTAGTCCAGTTTGATTCTTCTGCATGTAGCTGTCCAGTTTTCCCAACACCATTTACTGAAAAGGCTATATTTTCCCTATTGTATATTCCTGCCTGCTTTGTGGTAGGTTAATTGCCCATATAGGTGTGGATTCATTTCTGGGCTCTCTATTCTTTTTCATTGATTTACGGATCTGTTTTTGTGCCAGTACAATACTGTTTTGATGACTGTAGTTTTAGAATCAGGTAGTATGATACCTTGAGCTTTGTTCTTTCTCAAGATCATTTTGGCTATTTAGGGTCTTTTGTGTTTCCATACAAATTTTAAAATTATTTTTTCTAGTTCTGTGAAAAACACCATTGGTTGTTTGCATTAGTTAGTATGGTCTTTTAAACAAAATTAATTCTTTCAACCAATTAATATGGTATATCTTTCCATCTGTTTGTGTTGTCTTCAATTTCTTTTATCCATGTCTTATAGTTTTCCAAGTTTTCACTTCCTTAGTTAGATTTATTCCTAGGTATTTTATCCTTCTTGATGTGATTGTAAATGGGATTGTTTTCTTAATTTCCCTTCTGATAGTTCATTGTTAGTGCACATAAATGCAACGGATTTCTGTATATTAATTTTCTACCCTGCAACTTTACCAAATTCACTGATGAGTTTTAGTAGTTTCTTGGTGCATCTTTAGGATTTGTACTAAAGTAGATACCATGTCATCAGCACCCAGTGACAGTTTTACTTCTTCCTTTCCAATTTGGATTTCTTTTATTATTTTTCTTGTCTGTTTGCTGTGGCTAGGACTTCCAATACTACGTTTAAAAAAGTGGCAAGAGTGGGCATCCTTGTTTTGTTCCTGATCTTAGAGAAAATGCTTTCAGCTTTTCACCATTGAGTATGATGTTAGCTGTGGGCTTATCATATGTGGCCTTTATTATGTTGAGACACTTTCCCTCTATACCCACTTCATTGAGAATTTTTATCACAAGTGGATATTAAATTTTGCCTAAGGCTTTTTCTGTATCTATTGAGACAATCAAATGATCCTTTTCTTCAATTTGTTAATGTCATGCATCATATTTGATTGATTTGTAGGTAGTGAACCATCCTTGAATCCCTGGGGTAAATCACACTTGATCATGGTGTATGATCCTTGTAATGTATAATTGCATTTGGCTTGCTAATATTTTGTTAAAGATTTTTGCATGTATGTTCATCAGTGATATAGACCTGTAATTTTATTGTATGTGATATCTTTGTATGGTTTTGGTATCAGGGTAATGCTTGCCCTACAGTTGCTAAAATGTGAAATTTACAATAACTAAAAGTAATGCAGGTCTGCTGCAACAGTTAAGAGAGAGCAATTAAACAGCACTGATCACTGCAAACATAAGAACCTGGTAGATGATAAATTTAATATTTCATACTAGTGAGAATATAATGGAAAATTCTAATTTTCAAATTAACCTCATCCATAATACTCTGGCATCAACCTCATTGCTAAAATACATTGTCTGTGAAATATGCAGTAAATGAGTTTCACATATAGTGCTACCTTTGTAATCTTGTTCTGGAATCCTTTTCTCATTCCATCAAAGAAACTGCTCCATAATGTTTACTTTTACACACTTCTAATTTTAAAAATTATGTGTATTAAATGTGGAAAACTGTACTAGTGGTCATAATTATTCAGTTCATCTCTATTTCCTGTGCACACAGGAAATGACACTTCCCACCATTTTACCATTAATGGAGCCATCAACCACTTCTGACCAGTGGAATGTAATTGGAAGTGACTTTTTCTTTTTTTTTTTTTTTTTTACTGCCTAAGGCAGTAAAAAGCCCCTGCATGAAGGTCCAGCCATTTCTTTTCCTGCTACAGTGACCTGGCAGCCTTGTGCTGAGAGGATGGAGCACAAAAGTGGAAGCACACTGGATCTCTAAGTCATTGCTTGAAAGTCCCCTTGGGAAGAAGCTATTAGACACATAGAAGACCTGGTAAAAGCAAGAAATAAACTTTTAATTTGTTAAGCCCTTGTAATTTTGATTTAATTTGTTACTAAATTATAGCACAGCCTCTCCTGGTGAATACATTAGATAATTCATTTTATGGTGAGACTATATAATCTCTGGTACATTTTCTTTCAGTGGTACACAAAGATGCAGTTATTTGTACAGTCATGATTGAAAAAAGAATCTTTAAAAAAATCTCTCAGCTTAAGAGCTGAGAGATGTTAAAAATACTTTTACTTTTATCCAACTCTATAGTCATTCACCCACCCTGGATAATTTATTCAAATATAGTACTATGTGCTCCAAATATGCAGGAGCAATGTTTCCCCTCCCTCTCCACAAGTCTTCCAACAGAACTTGCTGACAGAGAAATGCATTTCAGTTTATCACCATCCTCATTATTTTTCATATATCATTTCAGCCAACTTTGCTGTGGCAAAGAAGTAAGTATTTCCCTATTGATGTCTCTTTGTTTTCTCCTATTAGGGAAGAAAATTTCAACAGAAGACTCTAAATATTTATCAAATTCACTGAAAAATTTAAAGTAATGGACTGAGATTCACATAAATTTAAACGTTACTTTAAAAAGCTGTAGGATTTGTTTTCATATTCTGCATGCTTGGAGGCTGTATGTTTTAAATTCTGAGTGTTTTTCAGACAAATACAATGGTTTCATGTATATGGCATCTCAACATCCCATATACACTTTAGGTGAAGTTTATCCTTAAGTCTTTCAGACAATTTCAACATTTTTGCCTGATTTCTAGTCTGATCTGTTTGGATTTTGATCATTTTAGTCACAGAATGTGTGTGATAATGACCTTGTATTGTAGTTTGTGTTTCTTTTATTAGTAGTATTATCTTCATATCATAGTTTACTTGGACAAATCATTTTTAAGATACTTATCTTTTATGTGAGATTTCATTCAGTTATAATTAGATAATGTAACCCATAAATCCACCTCACCAAGAGTATGTAAGTTTAAATACATGACAATACACTGAAATTGAACAAATGAATAAAGATGCCACATCAAGCCTTCTGCACGGGTGGAACTGCACGTGGCAAAGAGTAAAGGGTGAGCATTATTAGAACCTCTTTCTTTCTCAATCACTCAGTTTCCTCTAATATAGACAAGAGGAACAAAATAAACCAATTTCCAGTTCTTTCTTAATCTAGAAGTGGCCATGTGACACTATTCTAGCCAATTAGATATAACCAAACCTGGAGAGAGTATCTCTTCCAAGATAACCCCTTGTTAGAAGGATTTTCATTCTTGGTCTTTCCTTTCCTTTAAGCTAGGAATGTGGGTGTAATGCTCTAAGAAGCAGCAACCATCTTCCCTGAGGGTGAGAGACCTCAAGTATCAACTAGTAAGTGTCAACATGTGGACTATGATCCAGAAACGTCTGATTCCAAAACCGAAATGCTCTTAATCACTTTGGTACACCACCTCACCACAGCTGGAATGAAAGGAGCTAGCTTCCAGGGAGGGAGAGTACTTCAGAGAAAAGAAGAAAAACAATAGCAATGAGGAGTTAAGAATGATAAACTGGGTAGGACAATAAGATTTTAGGAGAATAAGGAGTTTCCACAACACAAGGCAAAAAAGGAACTCATGTCCTCCAGACATTTGTGGAGGTAGGGTATTATGATGAAGTATATTTAGTATTAAATATGACACATATAAATCAACTTTGTAGCATTAGATTCTAATTGTTGGTGATATTGTAATAAAAATGGAGATTGTTAAATGCTTTTTGTACTGCGGGATTTTTCTGAAGTCCATGGAGTAGGTAAAGAAAAGGGTGGTTAACATATTTTGACATTTTGGCAAGATTTTTCTAATTGTTTAAGAGGCAAGATTTCACTTGTTCTAGCATCAGATCCCTGGATAGGAGCCTATTTTATATATTATGTTTTTTATTGAAGCTCAAGTTTGTTCTCAACTTTTTCCATTTTATACAAACAATTTCCATATTGTAAAAATTTAACACTACAATATTGCCTATAAAAATAATTAAAACCATTGGGCCTCATTGCATAGAATTTACACTTTTAGAAGAGTTTTTTTTTTTTTTTTTCTATTGAACAAGTCTTGTACTTCAGAGACTTGTGGGAACAGACTATTTTTGAAACTTTAATTATACTGGCTTGAATACAGCAGGGTTCATAGGCAAAATTACTGAGAAATTAAACTTGAAGGTCAGCTGGAGTCAGGCTCTAATCTAATTGAATAGGTCCTGGAATTGAAGAGGACCATGGAGTTCAGGGTGGGGATTTGATGGTTTCAATCTATGGAATCAGAATGGAAAGATGGTAGCTTATTCAACAAATACTTGTTGAAAATCTACAACTGTATAAGACATTTGCAATTTTTGTATCAGGAATTAAGCTTACGTTTCCTATACTTTACTGAGTATTTTTCAGATATTCCACAATGTAATAAAGTCTTGTTTTTAATAAGTCTGCAACCAACTCCTTCTACAATCCCTCTATGCCTGAGCAGTGATGACCAGAAAATGGAAGCTCTTCCAATCAAGACAGAAATGAGGAGAAATATGGAGAACAAGGCTCTTTGTGGAAAATTCCCTGTCATTAGTTTCATGAAGCTGGATTTTGAGCACTACTAATAGGAACACTGCTGCCAAGCTGAATATCATGGCACATGGGTAGATTTTGAAAGGCGTCCAGACTGAAAACCTCTTAGGAATTTGTAGCTGGTAGTTAGCACCCGGTGTTATAGTCTGACACACACTCAGAGCCTGGTCATGATGTGCCCTCTGCTGCATTTACCATTTTGTCTGTGCCAGATGCCAAAGTGGAAAATAAAAGTAAAATAAACATTTCTATAATCCGATTATGGCAGTTTAAACCAGGTGGATCTACTTCGAGTTTGAAACAGAAAATTTCAAAAATTCTTTCCCTTTCCCTCTAAAGATTTCTCAACCTCAGCACTATTAACTTTTGAGCTGGATAATTCTTTGTTATGAGGGGCTGTCTGTGCATTATAAGACATTTAGCAGCATCCCTGGCCTCTACCCACTAGAATCCAGTAGACGTCCTCCCCAGTCATATCCATCAAAAAAACGTCTGTAGACACTTCCAAATGTGCCCTGAGGACAAAATTTCCCTCCCCTGACCTCTGCCCAGTTAAGAACCACTGCTCTATTTAGAGATTCAACCTATGCTGAAATATTGCAAATGACTCTGTGGTCCACAGTACCAAGAGAACATGGGGGGCATATAGAATAAGGGTTCAGAAAAAGCCATTCTGTTTGACATTGTGCACATCATAGGGGATGGAAAGATATGATTCTGGCAGAGTGAGAGTAATGTAGACTACACTCAAGGTCTGAGAGAAAGAGAGACATGTGATTTTTTTTAAAGTAGAAATTGTCTGCTTTTTCTGCAAGTTGGCATGAAGGGAGAGAAATAGGCTGATAGTTGGCAGGCCTCAGTGCCTCACTGAAAGGTGTAATGAACAAATAGATATGTGTTTTTTTGTTTAACTTAGGACTTTTTTTTCCCCTCCAGGATACAGACAGCTGAGAAGGTTTGGAGTCAGGAAAGAGTTAATAGAATAGAGAAAGAATGAAGACAGACATAGAAAAAGGAAACATAGGTAGAAGCAAGAGCCCAGGGGGAGTAATGGGAGCTGGAGGGCGTCCCAGAAGGAGGATAATGACAGAGGAGACAGAATTACATAGCTGGAAGAATTTGGAATCCAGAACTAGACTATGGGACTTTTAATTCTGGGTGCATCATTTTTGAGATGTGTGACCTTGACGATTTTTTTGGCCTCTTAAAATTTCCATTTTCTCATATGCAAAATGGAGATCATAATAACTCCCAAGCTTGAAGGTTCCTAGGATATGAAAATGTGATAATGTCTGTAAGGCATGTGACACAGGGCCTGCCCTAAAGAGAAAATCTGTAGAACAGTACTGAGGGTATTATGGGGCACCAAGGACCACACAGACTCTATGTGTGTGGCTTCCACAGTGACTGTGAGGGTCTTTTGCGGTCCAGGTGCACTGAAGGTCAACGGCAAGATATGGACATGACCCAGCGGGCACAATATAAAGGAGGAGGAAGATTAAAAGGCTTAGCAGGACCATAGGCCCAGGCTGAGCCAATAGTCACCAACTTTCTTAACGAATATCTGAAATGGGTGAACAGAGGAGGAATTCAATGGCTAATCTGCCAGGAACATTGGCAAGCAAGAGAAAGGACAGGTAGAAAGCTGTGAAAAGTGCAGGAATGGAGACACCCAGGCCAAGATCTTAGCAGGAGAGCAGGCAGGAATGCTACATGATTCTGTGGTCTAGGTGCTGTCCATATCGCCAGAGCATACGTTCTCTATAGGGGTGGGGCTTTGTGTTGAAATCCCAGCCTTTAAATGGAACCTCTCCCATGTAACTGCTCAATAAATACCAGATGAGTGAACAATAGGATTGAAGAATAAATGAGGGAAATCAATAACTTCTTTTCTGAAGTGAACTCTTGTTTCAAACCTTTTGAGGCAATTAAGTTTTATTTTTTTTTATTTTTTATTTTTTTTGCGGTACGCGGGCCTCTCACTGTTGTGGCCTCTCCCGTTGCGGAGCACAGGCTCCGGACGCGCAGGCTCAGCGGCCATGGCTCACGGGCCCAGCCGCTCCGCGGCATGTGGGATCTTCCCAGACCAGGGCACGAACCTGCGTCCCCTGCATCGGCAGGCGGACTCTCAACCACTGCGCCACCAGGGAAGCCCCAAGTTTTATTTTTAACAACGAGTTACAAATTGTATTGGGAAATTTTATGTATCAACTTGACTGGGACTTGGAGTATGCAGATATTTCGTCAAACATTATTCTGGTGTCTGTGCAGATGTTTTTGGATTAGATTATCATTTGGATCAGCAGACTGAGTAGATTGTCCTCTTTGATGTGGGAGACCCACACCCAATCAGTTGAAGGCCTGAATAAACAAAAAGGCTGACCCTCCCACGAGAGAGAGAACTCTTCCTGCCTGACTGATTGAGCTGGGATATTGGTCTTTTCCCACCTTTGGACTTGAACTGAAAAATCAATTCTTGTTGGGTCTCAAGCCTACCATTCTGGACAGGAATTTACACCATCATCAGCAATCCTGATTCTCAGGTCTATGTATTCCAACTGGAACTATATCACTTCAGACAGGCTGGAATCTGGGACCTGGGACCCTTTGCTGCAGTGTTTGCACCTGGACAAACATCTCCTCGAGCAACAAAATACAAAGACACTCTAAGGGACTAAAAATAGCTGCATGTATATACCACTGGGGAAAATCATGGACAAAAAGTTACAAAAGAGACCAAAAACCCAACTGCCACTTCTGAAGAGTCGGGAGCAAAAACATGGTACCAGGAGCAAAAGCAGGGTACTGCGCATGCCCCCTGCACACACCACCACTAAAGGGGTGGGCAAACCACCTAAGCCACACCTCCAGCCCCACTCCTGGACCCACCCCTACCCTCACCCCATATAAGGAACCAGCTCACCACCTCCCCCAGCAAGCGAGTGACCAAGGAAACCTGTTATTTGTTTTTGCTCCTCCCTGCTGCAGCAGGAGCCCCAAAAAAGCCTTGCCAGAATTTCTTGTCTGGCCTCTTTTCAATTTCTATTGATTAGGGAAGGCCAAGAACCCTGGTCAGTAACACAGTGACTCTCTCAGGTCTCCAACTTGCTAGATGCAGATCTCCATGAGCAATCCCTTATAATAAATCTCTTCCCATGTGTATATCTTGTAGGTTCTGTATCTCTGGAGAACTGTGACTAATACACATATTTTTCCTAGTGTTAATTACTGTATATTTGTCTTAGTTCTTTCATTAGACCAAAAATTCTTCAAGATGACTGTAACTTCTTAATTTTTATATTTGCTGTCTCATTGTACCTTTTTTTCATATCCAAGTACTATAGACATTTGTAGAATTAAAATCTATTTGAAGGCAATGATAGTGAAAAAAACCTTGCAAATCTGTGATATCAGATTGGCTGGAGGGTCATAATTGGGTTCAGTGTTTCTTCACCCTGAATCTATGCATACATTCTTGAGTATTTTTGAGATGAGGATTTTTTTTAATCTGTAGTTTTTATTTTGATGATAATCTAAATTAACATTTTATCAATTATAAAAATAAACTTGTTTTTTGAGGTGATAATTCACAACTGAAATATATTTTGATACTCTGAGCTCATAAGTCAGTGCTTCTCTGAGTTAGACTTTTAATTCATATTAAAAGAAATTATTATTCAAATTTAAGAAAATCTTTTTTGGGGAAGAACCCTGGGCTGAATACCAGGACAGCAGGGTCTAGCCCTGGCTCTGCTAACAACATTTGTCAAATCACTCAAGACATCAATTATGCTACCTATAAAACAAGGTTTTTGAAGTTTATTGATTTCTGAGTTTCCCCCTCAGCTCTAAACGTCCATGTTTCTAAGGCTATTGAAGTTAGCAGGGGAAGAGGAAGACAATAAAAATGTGAACAAGATTGTACAAATTTCAAGAAAGGTGAAAATGGTACCTATAAAGCAGTGAAAACAAGCATATATCAAGTATTTCCTTTTTTAAAAACAGTATTTAGAGAATATATATGTCAGGCATGGTTCCAGGCATTTGGGATTCATCAGTATACAAATCAAAATCCCTGCCCTGAGGAAGCTTGCAAGGAGGACAGTCTTCAATAAATGAGTAAGTGGGTTAAATAGAAAATAAACAAGTAAATAAATAAATGAATTAATATATAGTATGGAAAATACTTGTGCTTCAATGGAAAATGATGCACTGTCAAGAGGATATCCCTCCAGTTTATCTGCTTTTAATCATTCATCATCTTTCAGTAACTGTAGTTCTATAAACTGTAGAGAACTGATAGCAATGCAAAATTATTCTTGTACACTTGCAAATTCTGTCCCATCTAGTAGAAGTACAGTTGACTTCCCCATTTCCTTCCACTCCCCCTGCCAAGAAAGTCAGTTTCATCTCCATTTGCAAATTCATTTCAATATGCCTGATCTACAAATTTGTCTGATTTACAGGTTGTCTTTTTTTTTTTAGCATCTTTATTGGAGTATAATTGCTTTACAATGTTGTGTTAGTTTCTGTTGTATAACAAAGTGAATCAGCTATAAGTATACATATATTCCCATATCCCCTCCCTCTTGCATTTCCCTCCCACCCTCCCTATTACAGGTTGTCTTTTGAACTGGTTATAACACTGTATGGAGTAGAATAGAATCTTTAAATATTTATTTTTATGTCTTCCTGAGGGTTATAATTTTACCTTTTTCTGAAAGTCACCTTTTAACAATGGTTAAAGTCTATGAAGGAAATAAGCCAGGTTAGTGAGACATAGAGGGATGAAGCTGGAGGAGGGGTTGGATAGCTTTAGACCTCTGGTCAGGAAAGACCTCTTAGAGGATGGAGCCAATGAGTTGAGAGCTGACTGATGAAAGGATCACCTCTCAAAGGCCTGGAGAATGATCATTCCAGGAGAAGGCAGCAAGATGGGCAATGGTTCTGGACTGAGAATTTCTTTGGTGTGTTCAAGCTTCCAGAAGAAGGCCAGCATGTGTGGCTGGCACATACTGAGCAAAGGGAATAGAGTATGAGATAGAGATAGGTAGGCAAGTGTCAGATGTTTAGGGTATAAAAAGCCTTGATAGTATGTTTGATTTTTATTCTCAGTGCAATTAGAAAGACATAGAAATGATTTGGATTCTATTTTTAAATAACTTTCTATGACCAAGACACTTGACTTACCACTTTATGAGCATTACTTCAGTCAGTCCTCACGTTAATTCTATGGAATAGGGATTATTACTTTACCTACCTCACAGATGAGGAAAATGAGGCTCAGAGGGTAAGTGCACAATTAATACCTACAAGATCATGATTGCTATTCATCGATGTAAATAACAAGTATTTCTATTGCCAACTGTTCGTACAATGATTGCGATTAAGCTGTGAATAAGCTCAATCATAATCAACAGTACTTTTCTGAACCATTACACTGAATTAAGTTTTGTAGGTTTACTTTACAGAGTTTCTTATCCTCTCTTTTCAGATTATTTTCTGGCTCTGCTTTCAAGAATTATTTGAAAAGTAAATTTTGATTGTGAGTTTGAGCTAATATCAGTAACGAGTCAATGCTGGCTGTGAGGACTTTGTAAACTTATCCAGCTTCTACATTGTTTCTATGGGTTTTTATTTGTGCGTATAATGGAGCATACAGTAGCTTTCATTTTGTCTTAAACACAGAAGATATTTAATTGCCATAATTACATAATACACTTAAACTGATATGTTTCTCAGACCTACCCACTATATCAAAAGCCAATAAAAATACAATATGTCTCATGTTTGCGATAGCTTTTAGGTTGCATTTGCAATATGATGACTATAATAATGACCTGGTCCTTTTTTTTACAATTTAGTGAATCTATTAAAAATCTTATTATTCACATTGATACTTCATTGTTTAAAGCTTACAATATTCTCATTATTGGAGTAGGGAAATAGCATTTGGGAGAAAAAATCAGTGAATCAGCAAGTAAAATCCTTCCAATGAGTTGTGAGGAGACTTGTCAATATCTTCAATCTCTTTAGCTTGATACATTAACTTTTCAGTAATTATAATCCTTTCTCATGATGTTCTTCTGATTTTACTGTCATGATCAGTTTCACTTTCTTTTCTTAGCTAGGCTAGTTTACTGTGTACCCAACTTAGATGCTTTTCCATCTCAAAATTCAGATGATTTTGCCAAGCAAGACAATAGCAACTTGGACACATGCTGACATAAACCACCAGTGGTTTGTCTGAAGAAGTAGAATGACTATTTTGTGAGAACATTTCTCCCTGAGTCCCCTGAATCATTGAGTTTGGCCACATCTCAATTTTTCTTTCAGCAGAAATGGAGAAAAGGAAAAAACTGGGATGACTAGCTAAGCAAAACACAAGCTGCTTAAAGACTAAAGAAGCACAAAGCCTATTTCAGGAAGGGCAGTCAACTGGAAGTCTGCAGTCAAAAACTATCAGCTTGTTGGATTAGAAAGGTTTAGGAATTTAGACTTTACAAGAGAAAATAAAACTACACCAGTCTTCGTGTGTGTGTTGATATAGTTACACTCGTGCATTTTACCTTTATTTTAAATAGATCTTCCAGGCAGATGGTCATGTTTGAGCAGATACCTTCCACACCCACAGTTGTACTGTGAGAAACAAAAATAAAACACTAAGCATATTAAAATGTGTAAATATTTTCTCCTACTGAGTTTGTTAGCTGAGTATCTCATTTGTACATTGCTCCTGCTTTAGCCCAGTAGTTTTATTCTCTTAATTCTGCATTTTACTTCAGGTTGGGCAGAATGCCTCTGAGGGGAAAGCCCCTGAACTCCCTGGACTCCCAGGTTGCCCTAGTGAAGGAATGCTTTTATTGCTTGCCCAAGTTTAAAAAACGCTGCTCGTTAAGCCTAAGAGATCAGAATACTGTCCTTAAAAAGCCCCGAAATAGGGCGCCCTACATCACATATGCTCTGCAAATAACCCTTGGGGGAAAATAATCAAACGGAATAGCTTTTTTCTTGTAAATCAAGCAGTATGGTTAAGGAAAAATAGCGACTGTTCTTCTGATCAGACCTTGAAAGCTTTTATTGACTACCTTATTCTACACACAGGAGCTATTGTAGAAATTAAAATATCCATAATTAGGGATCATTTCTAGGGGAAAAAAAGCCTACTTACAGTTTAGCAACCACTTAACATTAGGATATAAGAAGTTCCATTAAACACATCAAATAATGATAGGAAAACGTTATAGATTGAGCCAAAACAGTTAACTCTAGGTTAGAAGTTCACTTTGTAAGGTCAGATCAATAAATATATTGCTTATTTTCAAGGTGGCAGGAAGAGTTACAACTGTCATTTTCCTTATATACTGAACATTTAACATGACTAATTACCAACAGTCGTTTTTCAAAATGTTTAATGCACTGATGAATTGTTAACATATTTTAAGTGTTTGTTACTTAATGGATCTTTGTAGGGCTCTGACATTGCCCGAGTCTAGCACCGGTTATATAGCTTCTTTTGAAAGTTAATGGAGCAGAAGGATGGAATTCAATTACATGGAGAGAAATATAACAAAGAGAGAAGAAAGGGGAAAATACCAGCCTTTCAGAAGCACATACTGGAAAAACATCTTATGGCCTTTTATCATTTTGACAAGCATTTTATTTTTTATTTTTTTTAAATCATTAGATTCTCAGTCATTATATTGTTACACAACTCTTACTTATTCCAGGCTTCCAAATAGCCTGGACTATTAATAGTCACTTTAAATATACCTGTGACTTTACCTGTGACTTTAAATATAGCTTAGAACTGCAGTCCTGAAATCCACGGAAACTGCTTTTTACCCTAAACTCTGTTCCAACCTAATCAGGACCTATATTGTATAACCAAGAAAAAAACCTGAAGACAATGAGATGGGACAAAAAGACACACGAGGGCCAAATTGCCTTGGGTTCTCAGGATGGCCAGCAAAACTGTCCACAGCTTCTTGCTCTGTTAATGAACCTTGATGTATCCCTGGGGTGGAAAATCAGGACAATCCCTATCCTAGAACTATCTATTATCCACCAAATAGCTTTCTCTGCTTCTCTTTAAAGTGATAAAATATCCGACTTTAAATTTTAAAAAAATTAATAATAAAACCACCATATGATCCAGCTATTCCACTTCTCGGTATTTATCTAAAGAATACAAAAACACTACTTTGAAAAAATATATGCATCCCTATATTCATCACGTTATTATATACAATAGCCAAGACATGGAAACAACCTAAGTGTCCATTGATAGATGAATGGATAAAGAAGTAATGGTATATATATGCAATGGAATATTACTTAGCCATAAAAAAGAATGAAATCTTGCCATTTGGGAGAACATGGATGGATCTTGAGGGTATGATGCTAAATGAAGTAAGTCAGACAGAGAAAGACAAATACCATATGATTTCACTCATATACAGAATGTAAAAAAACAAACAAAATAAATGAACAAAGCAAACCAAACAAAACAAACACATGGATAGAGTTCAGAGTAGTGGTTACCAAAGGGGAACGGGTGGAGGGGAGGTTGAAATGGGTAAAGGGGATCCAGAGTAAGATGATAAATGGAAACTACTATTTGGTAGTGAGCATGCTATAATATACACAGAAGTAGAAATATATTGTTGTACATGAACTTACATAATGTCATAAACCAGTTACCACAATAAAAAGTAAGATGAAACAAAAGAAGTTACTTAGGCAGCTTCCAGAATTCTCTGTTCATCAATATATTTACTAGCAAAACCCTTATTGATTGATCAAGCACAAAAATCAAGACTGAACTTAAAACTCAAATTGCTTACAATGAACTGATGAAACTTAGAGACTGTTTTATGAATAACAAAAGGCATCTCCCATGGAAATGGTAGCTTATGCTTATGTGAGCTTTAACATTTTTGAAGTAGTTCTACACTGTATTCAACTTGATTCTTTTTTTTTTTTTTTTTTGCAGTACACAGGCCTCTCACTGTTGTGGCCTCTCCCGTTGCGAAGCACAGGCTCCGGACACACAGGCCCAGTGGCCATGGCTCACGGGCCCAGCCACTCCACGGCATGTGGGATCTTCCCGGATCGGGGCACGAACCCATGTCCCCTGCATTGGCAGGCAGACTCTCAACCACTGCGCTACCAGAGAAGCCCTCAACTTGATTCTTATACCTGTCAGGATAGGATAGCTTTTGTTGTAAGGACAAACCACACCAACATACCATTGGCTTAAAACAATAAATGCATATTCTTGCTACTTGTTTATCATTGAGTCATCTGCGGAGGGAGTTTTGCCCTATATCATCCACACTCAGGGACTCAGACTAAGGTGACCTATCTCTGTGTTTCCAAGATTACAAAGGTGGGAAAAGGGAGTATGGTGACTGGTGTGCTTACTCTTAAGGTACCTGCTTGAAAGTGACTCATGACACTTCTGATCATAGTTTATGGGTCAAAGCAAGTCACACAATCCCTCCTAACTTCAAAAGAAGAAAGTTTAATCTTGCTCTGTGTCTAGAAAGAAAAGAACTTGAATGTTTAGATGAGATCAGTGACTATCATATTCATCTTTACATCTCTATGAGGAAATATAACCAGTAAGGCAAAGCCATGGAAACCAGGAAGATTTTTCTAAAGATGGTATCTAGCAAAAGAATGGAAAGTGACCCATATGTGGCAATGCTTAATTCTCAGAACTGTAAAGAGCAAATTAAAGGCAAAATAAGAATTAAACAGATGATGTATTTAAACTGTGAACTTTATAAAAATGCAAAGAGAGACTGAGAATTTCCTTGAAATTGCTGTCCTAGCACTATCCAGGTAATTGACCATCCCAGTGAAGGTCAATTTAGAACACCGAAATTCAGAATCAGAACCATGGAAGAAGAGACATCTGATGAGATGAGGAGACACATTTCTCCTAAATACACTGAAGTAGCCTTAGACAGAAAGAACTGGAAGGTGACACCAAAATCATTCTGCATATTATTTGCTTGACATATGTATGTGCTTTCTTATGTTAACAAGGTGCTTTGGTGCTCTTGGTCATGAAACTTTTTTGAAGCCTTCATGAAGTCTCATATCAACTTCTGATTTTTTTTTTCTTCCAGTGTTCTCATAAAACATTAGCATATTTTCAATCCATAACTTTATTCATTATTTTTGTTCAAAAGCTCCAATGGAAAGATACAAGTGGCTTTAGGCAAGTCATATATTATGGTGATAATTTTCCTTGCTTAAATTAAGAAGTACTAAAATATATCATAATTTTAAAATATGAAGGATTTTGCTCGAGTTTTTCATGAATTGGTGGCTTCAGGCTGATTTTTATATTCAGGGTATTCCAAATAATTGAAATTTTAAATTGTTGAAAACAAACTAAAGAGTTATAATGATTTTTGTTTAATACTAATTGCAGTGTTTGCTTCTAAAATACATGATAATAAAATGAGTGTTCTCTTCCTTTTTTATCTTACTTTTTCCCATTTAAGAATAAGTACTTAAATCAATCTATCCTATTAAAATTTACTATTCAATTCCTTAATATTAATTCAGCATACGCCTTTTAGTCATTAAGTTTTTATTCTGATTTCCAGTTTCTAAATTTGCAAAGCATTTTGTAATAAAGTTTGAAAAGAAATTGCCTAACTTTATTGTTTTACTATTTATGCTGTATTTTTATTATAAAAAAAAAACTATTTACTATCTACAAAGATGTATTGTACAACACACACAAGGAATATAGCCAATATTTTGTAATAAGTATAAATGCAAAGTAACCTTTAAAAATTGTACAAAAATTTTTGAAAATTAAAAAAATATTTACTATCTTACAAGCTACTTTACAAAAATTAGAATATATTAAAAAGATTCATTGCTGAAATATATTTGTACCTTTTTACATTAGTGGCAGCCTTATTCTGAATTCCTATATAAAAATCAGGAGACACTACTTCATGCACTCTTTTGGCACACTGCTCACTGAAGTCGGAAGCCCACCAGGATGTGAGTTCTGGCTTTGCCTCTTACTAGCTTCCAGACCTAAGCCTAGCCATTTAGCAGCTCAGCTATGACATGCATCAAAAGGAAATAATATCTGTCCTGCTTTCCTAGTTTTTGTGTTGTGAAAATTAAATAAGTTTAAAATCATGAAAAATACTTTGACAATTCTAAAGGGTTATAGAAGCTTAAAAAATTAATATCACAGTTGAATTATTATATATGTTTCCCTACCCTTTGGAGTAAAGAATTAACTTTAATTATAATGAGAATTAGAAATATTACTAAAAGATTTAGTTTATTTTTGTGGCAGTTGAAAGTCTTAAAGATTATAAATGCCAACATGCTGTCATGTGTAGATTATTTGCTATCTTGTTTATATTATGTGTTCTTACTGAGTTCATAAGACATGATTAACTGTGTTAAGGGAAACAAAATCAAATTTCTTGTTTCATATACAATTTAGGACCTAAAAATACGCATACTTTGATAACAATCTCTTCTCAATCCTGGAGTAAAATTGATTTCTTTATGCAGAGCTAAAGAAATAGCGAGATGAACTGGCAAACAGGATAAAGATGATATGTTTAAATTGAAACAAGGGAGGCCAGGTGACTGATACGGTGGATTCATATCAATCTTCTTCAAGATACTTAGGTATGATTGGTTCATTCCAAGAATCTAATCCAGGGGATTCCCTGGTGGCACAGTGGTTGAGAGTCTGCCTGCTGATGCAGGGGACATGGGTACATGCCCCGGTCCAGGAAGATCCCACATGCCGTGGAGCGGCTGGGCCCGTGAGCCATGGCCTCTGGGCCTGCGCGTCCGGAGCCTGTGCTCCGCAACAGGAGAGGCCACAACAGTGAGAGGCCCGCATACAGAAAAAAAAAAAAAAAAAAAAGAATATAATCCAGGAAGAAATGTAACTGAATCAAAGTACATATGAGAAAATTTCTCAGAGATCAAAAAGGCAAGTTTAATATAAGTACAGAATTTGTTTGCAGATAGATTTTTAAAAATCCAAATCTCAGAAATATGTGAAGTGCTAAATGAACTGATAGGGACGGAGACTGGTTCAAGATGGCAGAGTAGAAGGACATGCTCTCACTCCCTCTTGCAAGAACACTGGAATCACAACTAACTGCTGAACAATCATTGACAGGAACACACTGGAACTCACCAAAAGAGATACTCCACATCAAAAGACAAATGAGAAACCACAATGAGATAGTAAGAGGGGCGCAATCACAATAAAATCAAATCCCATAACTTCTGGGTGGGTGCCTCACAAACTAGAGAACACTTATACAACAGAAGTCCACCCACTGGAGTGAAGTTTCTGAATCACATGTCAGGCTTCTGAACCTAGGGGTCCAGCAACGGGAGGAGGAATTCCTAGAGAACCAGACTTTGAACACTAGTGGGATTTGATTGCAGGACTTTGACAGGACTGGGAAAACAGAGACTCCCCACTAGTAGGGCACACACAAAGTAGTGTGCGCATAGGGACCCAGGGAAAGAGCAGTGACCCCATAGACACTGAACCAGACCTACCTGCTAGTGTCGGAGAGTCTCCTGCAGAGGCAGGGGGTGGCTGTCTCCCACCGTGAGGACAAGGACACTGGCAGCAAAAGTTCTGGGAAGTACTCCTTAGCGTGAGCCCTCTCAGAGTCTGCCATTAGCCATACCAAAGAGTTTGGGTAGGCTCCAGTGCTGGGGCACCTCAGGCCAAACAACCACCAGGGAGGGGATTCAGCCCCACCCATCAGCAGACAAGCAGATTAAACTTTTACTGAGCTCTGCCCACCAGAGCAACAGTCAGCTCTACCCACCACCAGTCCCTCCCAACAGGAAACTTGCACAAGCCTCTTAGATAGCCTCATCCACCAGAGGGCAGACAGCAGAAGCAAGAACTACAATCCTGCAGCCTGTGGAACAAAAACCACATTCACAGAAAGACAGACAAGACGAAAAGGCAGAGGGCTATGTACCAGATGAAGGAAAAACAGAAAATCCCAGAAAAATAACTAAATGAAGTGGAAATAGGCAACCTTCCAGGAAACTAATTCAGAATAATGACAGTGAAGATGATCCAGGACCTCGGGAAAAGAATGAAGGCAAAGACTGAGAAGATGCAAGAAATGATTAACAAAGATCTAGAAGAATTAAAGAACAAACAAACAGAGATGAACAATACAATAACTGAAATGAAAACTACACTAGAAGGAATCAATACCAGAATAACTGAGGCAGAAGAATGGATAAGTGACCTGGAAGACAGAATGGTGGAATTCACTGATGCAGAAGAGAATAAAGAAAGAAGAATGTGATTCCCTGATGGCGCAGTGGTTGAGAGTCCGCCTGCTGATACAGGGGACACGGGTTCGTGCCCCGGTCCAGGAAGATCCCACGTGCCGTGGAGTGGCTGGACCCATGAGCCATGGCCGCTGAGCTTGCGTGTCTGGAGCACGTGCTCCGCAAGGGGAGAGGCAACAACAGTGAGAGGCCTGCATACCGTAAAAAAAAAAAAAAGAAAGAAAAGAAAAGAAATTAAGACAGCTTAGAGATCTCTAGGACAACATTAAATGCAACAACATTCACATTATAGGGGTCCCAGAAGGGGAAGAGAGAGAGAGATAGGACCGAAGAAGATATTTGAAGAGATTATAGTCTAAAACTTCTCTAACATGGGAAAGGAAAGAGCCACCCAAGTCCAGCAAGCACAGAGAGTCCCATACAGGATAAACCCAAGGAGAAACACACCAAGACACATACCAATCGAATTGGCAAAAATTATTGTAGGTAGAAAGGGAAAAACAACAAATAACATACAGGGGAACATCCATAAGGTTAACAGCTGATTTCTCAGCAGAAACTCTACAACCCAGAAGAGACTGGCATGATATACTTAAAGTGATGAAAGGGAAGAACCTACAACCAAGATTACTCTATCCAGCAAGGATCTCATTCAGATTCAATGGAGAAATCAAAAGTTTGACAGACAAGCAAAAGCTAAGAGAATTCAGCACCACCAAACCAGCTCTACAACAAATGCTAAAAGGAACTTCTCTAAGTGGGAAACACAAGAGAAGAAAATGATCTACAAAAACAAACACAAACAATTAAGAAAATGGTAATAGGAACATACATATCGATAATTACCTTAGACGTGAATGGATTAAATGCTCCAACCAAAAGAAACAGGCTCACTGAATGGATACAAAAACAAGACCCATATACATATTGCCTACAAGAGACCCACTTCAGCCCTAGGGACACATACAGACTGAAAGTGAGGGGATGGAAAAAGATATTCCATGCAAATGAAAATCAAAGGAAAGCTAGAGTAGCAATACTCATATCAGATAAAATAGACTTTAAAATAAGGAATGTTACAAGAGACAAGGAAGGGCACTACATAATGATCAAGGGATCAATCCAAAAAAAGATATAACAATTGTAAATATATATGCACCCAACATAGGAGTACCTCAATACATTAGGCAACTGCTAACAGCTATAAAAGGGAAAATCGACAGTAACACAATAATAGTGGGGGACTTTAACACCTCACTTACACCAATGGACAGATCAGCCAAACAGAAAATTAATAAGGAAAAAAAGCTTTAAATGACACAATAGACCAGATAGATTTAATTGATATTTATAGGACATTCCATCCCAAAACAGCAGATTATACTTTTTTCGCAAGTGCTCATAGAACATCCATTCTCCAGGAGAGATCACATCTTGGGTCACAAATCAAGCCTCAGTAAATTTAAGAAAATTGAAATCATATCAAGCATCTTTTCTGACCACAACACTATGAGATCACAAATCAATTACAGGAAAAAATGTAAAAAACACAAACACATGGAGGCTAAACAATACGTTACTAAATAACCAAGAGATCATTGAAGAAATCAAAGAGGAAATCAAAAAATACCTAGAGACAAATGACAATGAAAACACGACGATCCAAAACCTATGGGATGCAGCAAAAGCAGTTCTAAGAGGGAGGTTTATAGCTATACAAGCCTACCTCAAGAGACAAAAAAATCTCTAATAAACAATCTGACCTTACACCTAAAGGAACTACAGAAAGAAGAATAAAGAAAACCCAAAGTTAGCAGATGGAAAGAAATCACAAATATCAGAGCAGAAATAAATGATATAGAAACAAAGAAAACAATAGCAAAGATCAATAAAACTAAAAGGTGGTTCTTTAAGAAGATCAACAAACTTGATAAACCATTAGCCAGAGTCATCAAGAAAAAGAGGGAGAGGACTCAAATCAATAAAATTAGAAATGAAAAAGGAGAAGTTACAAGAGACACCACAGAAATACAAAGCATCCTAAGAGACTACTACAAGCAACTCTATGCCAATAAACTGGACAACTTGGAAGAAATGGACAAATTCTTAGAAAGGTATAACCTTCCAAGACTGAATGAGGAAGAAATAGAAAATATGAACAAACCAATGAAAGTAATGAAATTGAAACTGTGATTAAAAACCTTCCAACAAACAAAAGTCCAGGACCAGATGGCTTCACAGGTGAATTCTATCAAATATTTAGAGAAGAGTTAACACCTATCCTTCTCAAACTCTTCCAACAAATTGCAGAGGAAGGTGCACTCCCAAACTGATTCTATGAGGCCACCATCACCCTGATACCAAAACCAGACAAAGATACTACAAAAAAAGAAAATTACAGACCAATATCACTGATGAATATAGATGCAAAAATCCTCAGGAAAATACTAGCAAAGAGAATCCAACGACACATTAAAAGGATCATCTACCATGATCAATGGGATTTATCCTAGGCATGCAAGGATTCTTCGATATACTCAACTCAATCAATGTGATACACCATATTAACAAATTGAAAAAGAAAAACCATATGATCATCTCAATAGATGCAGAAAAAGCTTTTCACAAAAGTCAACACCCATTTATGATGCAAACTCTCCAGAAAGTGGGCATAGAGGGAACCTACCTCAACATAATAAAGGCCATATATGACAAACCCACAGCAAACATCATTCTCAATGGTGAAAAACTGAAAGCATTTCCTGTAAGGTCAGGAACAAGACAAGGATGTCCACTCTCACCACTATTACGCAACATAGTTTTGGAAGTCCTAGCCATGGCAATCGGAGAAGAAAAAGAAATAAAAGGAATACAAATTGGAAAAGAAGAAGTAAAACTGTCACTGTTTGCAGATGACATGATACTATATAGAGCGAATCCTAAAGATGCCACCAGAAAATGACTAGAGCTAATCAATGAATTTGGTAAAGTTGCAGGATACAAAATTATTGCACAGAAATCTCTTGCATTCCTATACACTAATGATGAAAAATCTGGAAGAGAAAATAAGGAAACACTCTTATTTACCATTGCAACAAAAAGAATAAAATATGTAGGGATAAACCAACCTAGGGCGACAAAAGACCTGTATGCAGAAAACTATAGGACACTGATGAAAGAAATTAAAGATGAAACAAACAGATGGAGAGATATACCATGTTCTTGGATTGGAAGAATCAATATTGTTGGAATGACTATACTACTACCCAAAGCAATCTACAGATTCAATGCAATCCCTATCAAATTACCAATGGCATTTTTTACAGAACTGGAACAAAAACTGTTATAATTTGTATGGAGACACAAGAGACCCCGAATAGCCAAAGTGGTCTTGAGGGGAAAAAACGGATTGGGAGGAATAAGGCTTCCAGACTTCAGACTATACTACAAAGCTATAGTAATCAAGACAGTATGGTATTGGCACAAAAACAGAAATATAGATCAATGGAACAAGGTAGAAAGCCCAGAGATAAACCCAGACACCTATGGTCAACTAATCTATGACAAAGGAGGCAAGGATATCCAATGGAGAAAAGACAGTCTCTTCAATAAGTGCTGCTGGGAAAACCGGACAGCTACATGTAAAAGAATGAAATTAGAACACTCCTTAACACCATACACAAAAATAAACTCAAAATGGATTAGAGACCTAAATGTAAGACCATACACTATAAAACTCTTAGAGGAAAACATAGGAAGAACACTCTTTGACATAAATCACAGCAAGATCTTTTTTGATCCACCTCTTGGAGTAATGGAAATAAAAACAAAAATAAACAAATGCGACCTAATGAAACTTAAAAACTTTTGTGCAGCAAAGGAAACCATAAACAAGACATAAAGACAACCCTCACAGTGGGAGAAAATATTTACAAATGAATCAACGGACAAAGGATTAATCTCCAAAATATATAAACAGCTCATGCAGCTCAATATTAAAAAAACAAACAACCTAATCCAAAAATGGGCAGAAGACCTAAATAGACATTTCTCCAAAGAAGACATACAGATGGCCCAGAAGCACATGAAAAGCTGCTCAACATCACTGATTATTAAAGAAATGCAAATCAAAACTACAATGAGGTATCACCTCACACCATTTAGAATGGGCATCATCAGAAAATCTACAAACAACAAATGCTGGAGATGGTGTGGAGAAAAGTGAACCCTCTTGCACTGTTTGTGGGAATGTAAATTGATACAGTCACCATGGAGAACAGTATGGAGGTTCCTTAAAAAACTGAAAATGGAATTACCGTATAACCCAGCAATCCCACTACTGGGCATATACCCAGAGAAATCCATAATTCAAAAAGACACATGCACCCCAATGTTCATTGCAGCACTATTTACAATAGCCAGGTCATGAAAGCAACCTAAATGCCCAAAAACAGACGAATGGATAAAGAAGATGTGGTACAATGGAATGGAATACAATGGAATATTACTCAGCCATAAAAGGAACGAAATTGAGTCATTTGTAGAGACGTGGATGGATCTAGAGACTGTCATACAGAGTGAAGTAAGTCAAAAAGAGAAAAACAAATATCGTATTTTAACGCATATAAGTGGAACCTAGAAAAATGGTACAGATGAACCAGTTTGCAGGGCAGAAATTGAGACAAAGAGGTAGAGAACAAACGTATGGACACCAATGGGGGAAGTGGTGGGGGTGGGGTGCGGGTGATGTGATGAATTGGGAGATTGGGTTTGACATGTATACACTGATGTGTATAAAATGGATGACTAATAAGAACCTGCTGTATAAAAACATAAATAAAATAAAATTCAGAAATTCAAAAAAAATTACCCTGATAGGAAAATATATTTATGTTAAAAAGATATTACACTTTCTTCCTAAATATTATTATTGGATATACAAACTCTGCCACTTTAACAGTAAATGCCTCCTGGATAACGACTGGTCCTGCCAAATGTGGTTTGATTCTTCGTTTCTTTATTTGTAAAATAACTCGAATTTTCCCCTGCCTTTTCCCCCTACAGTTTTTTGCCTATGGGTAACTCTTTCTCCTACTAAAGCAGCAAAACAATCATGATGTTTTTATCTGTGGTGGAAAGAAATCAAATTAAGGATCTCTGGTTTCTAGTATCACTAAGAATGTTAGGCTTCCCATTTCAAAGGAATAGCAGACTACATTTTTCAAACATCCTTTCTCCATTTCCCAAAAATGTTACTTGGGCAATTCCAGTATTAAGACAATCACCACGTGGGCACTTTCAGCAAATAATGGATAACAGGAGTTGTGTTTTCACTAATGCATGGGAGGTGTAAGAGGACAAAACTCTACCTGGGCAGGACTTTCAGAGAAAATAACAGGCTTATTATCACACTCAAACTACCAACGTATTTATTGTCAGCTGAACTTGAAAGCAGAGACAGCTTCCCCTCCCACACACCCGTGTACAGCTGTAGTCAATTCACTTTAGATTCCTCTTCCTTAATGATTGCAGTGCCAACTCCCTCCTTCTCACCTCCAGTTTAGACCTCTACATGTCGAAGTTCAGTGCTGTTTCCTCCATCTCGCATCCCTTTCGGTATATCAAGTGAAATCTTGCCTAAGTTCCTTTAAGATTTTTTTTTTTCGGTACATGGGCCTCTCACTGTTGTGGCCTCTCCCGTTGCAGAGCACAGGCTCCGGACGGGCGGGCTCAGCGGCCCTGGCTCACGGGCCCAGCCGCTCCGCGGCATGTGGGATCTTCCCGGACCGGGGCACGAACCCGTGTCCCCTGCATCGGCAGGCAGACTCTCAACCACTGCACTTTAAGATGTATTTTAAAATTCTCTTGCCCTGCTGCACCACTCACGTACCACACACTCTACTCCCCACCACCCACCCCCTCACACAGGCAGTAGATATCTCTCTGCTTTCTTTGGCTAATGACTTTTTTTTTTTTTTTTTTTTGCGGTACGCGGGCCTCTCACTGCCGCGGCCTCTCCCGCCGCGGAGCACAGGCCCCGGACGCGCAGGCCCAGCGGCCATGGCCCACGGGGCCAGCCGCTCCGCGGCATGCGGGATCCTCCCGGACCGGGGCACGAACCCGCGCCCCCCGCATCGGCAGGCGGACCCCCAACCACCGCGCCACCAGGGAAGCCCCTGGCTAATGACTTTTTTGGAGCATTCAGCACAGTACATTCTGACTTCACTTCTATTAAATCATTTACCCGTCACTGGCAAGCCTTCTTCACTTCCTATTCCTGTACTAGAGGCTTTATTTCTCTCATAGGCTTACCACCATGTTACCATTCCCTTCAACCTGGATTGTAATTTCCATCATTCTTTTAATAAATATTTATTAAAAGAACACTAGCTGCAAAATCTTATGTGATTATTGACTCCCTTGGAAGAGACGGCTGATGAGGTGCTTTGCAGAGGGGAGGGTCTGTTAAATACTCGAGTATCATTCAAGATGGAAGGATTATTTAGGTATTTTCTTCAGCCCTCTCAATTAGTTACAGAGTAGATTGTCGATAGTTCCTTATTGCTTTGGATGACTTGGCTATGGGGAGAAAACTTAGGAGAGTTGTTTTAATGGAAGAATAGAATTTGAGGAATGTGATGGCCAAATTCTGAGTGCCTGGGGTCACAGAAAGCATATGGCATTAGGAGAAGCACCAGATAATGGATTATGTGGAAAAGGGTAGGGAAGTGGCTAAGATATGCCTGCCAAATGAGTTGGGAAGGGAGGGGACTGGGCAGGAAATAAGGTTCTGCATATAAATCTGTACTTATTCACATTTTGATTAGAATTAACTCTGGTCCTAGGGAGGCTATTTAAGAGGAGAGAGACATTATCAATGATTAATACTAGAGAGTGTAGCATCATAGACACATATAAAGACTACTTCCTAATTTGAGTTTGTAGGGTGGGGATAAGGAATCTACGCTTTTAATAAGCATCCCAAGTGACTTTGTTGTATGTGGTCACAGGGCCATCCTTTGGGAAACACTGGTAGAGACTACAAGGTTTCACTTTCAAAATATGGCTAAGATGCCAGCATCTCCTAGTTAATTTACAGCCTGGCCTGTTCATGAATCTGTTGCATGAATAGGAGGAAAATATCTAGATGGCTTCACACACAGATTGCTCGCTTTTCTTGTAGCCACCAGAGGTGCAATTTAAGAGAGAGGAAAGAATCTATAGTTTTGACATATTCAAATCTTGAGGCCCACACCTCCATTTAGTATTACGTGATTTCAGCTGAACAGGATGTAGTTTTCCTTTCACATTGTTTAGGTTGCTTAAAGTCTAACATCATGCGTAGTTTTCACTTGTAAAGGCTCTATAGATGTCCCAATGATAATTCATAAAACTCACAGAAGCCAAACATGCAAGTATAAACACAATCCCTTTAGCTTTTCAACTTTCAAACTGTATCCAAAGAGCATAATTTTGTCTCCATACAGTAATTTTCTCATGAAAAATGGTGAGTAAATGTTTCCCATAGACAATTTATTTTAGTGTTATTGATTTTTTTTCCTCCTAAAAAGCTTTATTGAACAACAGCCATTAAGGCTTATAGAGCTTTGCAACATCTGCTTATGATTGCAGACAATTGCTCTATTCCTTATTCTTGAGACTGCTTATAATACCACAGAGAACACCTTCATTAGCTGCCTACTATTCCCCTTTCAGATGGCACCTGGGGAAAGGCATACAAAAGAGATAAATATCTGAAGGCAAAGCAGTGGCTACTGTCCATAAATTACTTACATCATTTACCCACAGTGTCTGCTCTCTGGTGTTGTGTTAGAATATTTTGCTTCTGTATTCATTACTTGGAATAACTGTGCTCAGTGTGTTTAGTGAATTAAATACATCCATTTTAAATTAGAGGCATACTAGCACATAGCCTTCCACTTATACAGTTTTACATAAATAAAATTCACCAATAGTTATTAGTAACTTTTGTTAGTAGAAAGAAACAAAAATTGACTCTGGTCAATTGAAGCTGAAGGATTTTATCAAAAAGATTGGATTAATTTAGGAAACTCCTCAGAAGTCTAGCAAATGAAATGAAAACAAGCAGGAGCAAGGAAATATCAGGCAGGTGCCAGGACCACAGGAAATGTTATGTGAAGATATTTCTTCCTCTGCCACTGGAGATGAGACGGACACGGCTGCCGCTACCCAACCTGGGAAATGGGTGTGGCTTCCGCACAAATGAATGCGTCCCGCTGTCTCTGAATTTTGTGTGACTCCCTCAAATTTAAAATGCCAGGAGGATCTTGGTCTCGTTAGCCAAGGCTAGATCTCATTCATGAGAGAAGCTTGAACCTGAATTAACTGGGCTTTCTGGAACTGTAGTAGGATTCAGGCGCTACCTCCTACCAAGACATATAGTGAAAACATAGGAAAGGAAGGCAGATGCCGGGCAGTCAAAAAATCCACGTGTTGGGGCTTCCCTGGTGGCGCAGTGGTTGAGAGTCCGCCTGCCGATGCAGGGGACACGGGTTCGTGCCCCGGAACGGGAAGATCCCACATGCCGCGGAGCGGCTGGGCCCGTGAGCCATGGCCGCTGAGCCTGCGCGTCCGGAGCCTGTGCTCCGCAACGGGAGAGGCCACAACAGTGAGAGGCCCGCGTACCGCAAAAAAAAAAAAAACAAAAACAAAAACAACAAACCAAAACAAAAAAAACCTTTAGACTCAAAATGGCTAACTTTTAACATGCTCCTTTTAACATCTGAAGGAGCAAAGTTAACTATCATATCACAATATTAGTCACTTCAAGGAGAGTAGACTGGTAGAGATTCTTCAGAGAATCGAATATCAAGGCCTCGAAAGATAAAGTTTATAAACATACAAATATGGAATTGAATAACATTAAATAAATAGGAAGTTTTGCATCATTCTTCCATCCCATCTGTCAATAAACATTCATTTAGTGTTTTCTATAAACTAGGTGCTCCGTTAGGTATCAGGATTTCAGAGGTGAATTTAACCTTGTTCTTGTCTTCAATTAACCTATTATAATACAAGACATGTGCAAACAGACAATGCAATAGTGCAGCTTTGGTGCTTTATGAAATTATGTATACAGCAAAGTGGAGGTACAATATGTGAGAAATCAAATCTACATAAGCAGAAGGAAACACCTCAGGTTAAAAAATAAATAAATGAACAAAGTCTTAGAAAATGAAGATGTGTTCTCTTGGGAAAGTACCAGAATGGATTCCCAGGCGTGAGAAAAGGTAGGGAAGTCGTGCATGTGATTTGGGTGAATGTTTGTATGTTGGTGGAGATGGGATGTGAAAGTAGGGAGAGGTGGAATCATGAAATAAGACTGGAGAAGTAGACAGAGTCAGAATTTGGAGAGCTTGTCCTAAATAGGGAATATGAGTTTATCACATAGGCAGCTGAGAATCATTAAGAGTTTTTAATCAGGGAAATATTATACTTTACTTTTGTGCTTTATGTTTTATGGAATAGTATATGAAGGCTGTTGTGATGTGAAGAATGATTTAGAGAAGACAAGAGGAGACAGGAATATCTGATAGTTTTGGTAATATCCTAGGGAAGAGAAAAGAGAGCTGCAACTAGTAAAATTGAAGTGTTAATGGAAAATGGGAGAAGAAATGAATTTGAGAAATGAAAGAGAAAAAAGAATTGTCAGGGCTGCACATAGGGAGTGAATGGAGAAGCATCTGGGCTAACAGCCAGA
The DNA here is from genome assembly GCF_963924675.1 of Phocoena phocoena. NCBI lineage: Eukaryota > Metazoa > Chordata > Mammalia > Artiodactyla > Phocoenidae > Phocoena > Phocoena phocoena. Next base: position 38,374,584 of record NC_089220.1, on the reverse strand, counting down.
CTTTGGTGGAGGTATGGAGTGCCAGTGGCAGAAGAGTAAAAGATTTGATGGAAAAAGAAAAGATGTCCAGCAAATTGGAAATATATGGGTTTGGAATGCAAAGGAGATATTTTAGTTAGGAGTGCCACTATTAATCACCAGGATAGAGCATATGAGATCACGCTGGGAGAATATGGACAACAGGGAGAGAGGAAGACAAAATACAGAGTATGGGAGCACACCAACATTTGAGGAATTGATGGGAAAAAAGGAGCCTGCAGTGGGAACAAAATATGAATGATCAGAGAAGTTAGACGAAACTGGGGACAGTTGTAACACAGAATGGTTGGATTGAGAGATATTGAAAAAAATGGCATGATCAATACCCTATTAAACAAATTATTTTCTTTGTCTGTAAGGCCCTCAGTAGAAGGGACAGTGATTTTTTTTTTTAACCCCAAAAGACCCAACATCTAATAAAATATCTGGCACATGGTAAGTACTCAGAAGTGTTCTTTGGATTGAAGTATAAAACATGGTTGCTGCCAGAGAAGGAGCTGGGGATACCATTCAAAACTTTCCCCTAAGGGAAGTCTACACATGAGTGAGTTAACAGGAATACCCTGCACTGAAACAGTCATGGTCGTGTCCTGACATCTGTATTTCTACCTTCCAATAAATGGGAGAACTACTGTCAGCTGAGTGTAATTGGGAAGTTATTCATCTGGCCTAGAGGAGTATCTCTTACCTATCAACTAGAAAAGAAAATAACAGTTACAGAAAACAGAAAGGTGGAACAAAGAAGAAACTGGTCAAAGACTTCAAAGAATTCAGATCAACCTTGGTTCCAGTGAGATACAAGGACAGCACTCCTTCCCAGAGCAATAGTAATCAGTGGCAGGCATTTGCAGAGCATCTTACAGGGACCTGAAGCTTCCTTAGTATTGTGGCTGATGAAGGTGTAAAAGTGAACTGGGAATATTTGTTCATGTATCAGTTAAGAATACCTGGCAAGGGCCCTGATAAAATTACTGAGCATCTCAGGATAGATTAATGTGGGTCAAATGCAGCATGGAACTCTCAGAGAGCATCTGTATAATTATATAAGAAGAGAAGATGCTTCTTTAATAAGGCAGCAAACAAGTATGAGAAACTTATTGTGGAAAAGATATCATTTATAATAGCTATTTATGCTTGTGCTAAATGAATAGCAGAATGTGAAGTCTCTTCATTCCATAACACAGCTTCAGCTTGTTCAAATCTTTTGGTTGTGAATCCCTTCTGGTATATAGATTGATATAGACAGACAGACATGATATAGAGATAGAGATAGTTACAGATTCAGATATACCTATTTATATATATATAGATATATAGATATGAATATAAATATATTCATATGCATGTGAATATAGATACAGATATAGAAAGGTTATAGATATGGTTATGAATATGAGGATAGAGATAGCTATTCGGATTGGGTAGGTACCTCCTGATTATGGCAGGATAGATTCAGGTGCCCAGGGCAATTAAAAACAGGTAGACAGTGCTGCCAAAAAGTTTGTTTCACATTATTAATATTTAAAAATAAAATGCAATGATTTCTGATGTTTACTTTGAAATATTAAGGCAGGGAAAAGAGGTGGCGCATAGGTCAAACAAGACTAGCTAGGAGTTGGTCCTTTTTGGAGCCAGGCAATTGGATATTTAGATGCTTATTTTACTAAATTGTCTACTTTTGCACGTGTTGAAATATTTTTCCACAATTTAAAGTTTTTAAACAGTGGAAGTTCATACCTCAGAGTTCTATATGTTAAAATAGCATTTAATTAAATACTAAACTGCATGGTAGAGATTATTAAGTCAGAGAAGGTTCCAGGGGAGTGTCAAAGGGGAGTGGGACTGGAGGCAGAATGTGGAAGGGTGGGTACAGTTCGGAAAGGCAGAGGAGTTGGGAGGCACTTTCAACAAGGGAAAATCATGGGGAAAGGAAAGAGGGATATGCCATTGAACAATAAAAATGCCAGTTTATGAGTAATGGATGAATGATACAAATATTGAATTAGGGAGATAATTCTGATTGTGAAAAATCCTTGAGTGCTAAAAGATTCAATTTCATATCTGCATAGTATGAAAAAGGAACCCACAGTTTTTGAAAGAGGAATAATATGAAGAAATTTATTTTAAAGAAGATTAAGCTGGCATACGACACCGAAAAGTGACTAGACTAGTAGCAGGAAGTCCTGCTATAAAGCCTTTCAGTAATTTCAGAGGTGATGTGATGAAGACCTACGTGAAAGGAACGGATGGATAAGATAGAGCACTTGAAGGAAGAATTAAATGATGCAGACTGTCCAGGGGTGAGGCAAAGGGATGCTCATAGTACCAAACTTTAAAGAACTTTAAAGATAAGTAAATCAAATTTTTATTTATAGTAAGATAATCTTGGCAAGAACTGGGAGTTGGCTTAAGGTTTTAAAAGAGGACATGTTCAGATACCTTAAAAGATATACATCCATTTAATTTTCCCAAACATGTTTTAGAAAGCCTGATTTTCCTTCTTGTTCCATTTTCCTCCAAATAGAGAGTAACAACTATAACCAATATTCTGAATGCATTCTATACGTAGGCAGGTATTCTGAATAATACAGAAGTAAGAATGCAAGGACAGGGCCACTCTATTAAAAGTTATACTTTTCCTGTGTAGACGGGAAAAAAATTTTAATGTATAACACACCCACACAATATTCATGAAAGTCAGTATTCATGAAGCCCCATTCTCTACTCATTATGTAAGAAGGTAAAGGACATCTCAATTGTCACTTAATGCAGCTGTGCATCTGAGCTTATTAAGATTGGGCATAAAAACCAGTCTTAAAATACCCAAGTGAATTTAGTTCAGTATTTATGGAACTGAGTATATTTTATTCTAATAAGGAGCAGCTTAATGCAATTGAGAGTCTGAACAAACACAGTCCTATGCAGAGGATAAAGTGTAAGAGTGACAAGATGACAACACATTATGACAGCTACTGTGCCACCTGACCTGGAACATTTATGCATTTTCTAAAAGTGCATAAAAGCAAATTTTATCATTGCTTCCAGCACATCAACCTTATGTTTTTAGTTTTTATCACCCATAATCCCACGGGCTCTGGTAAAATATCAAACTGAAGTTCATTAGTTAACATTTTAAAAGGACACGATTTTAAGGTTCTCCCCCAGGTGCCCTGATTTCAGCAATTTTGCATCCTAGGCCAAGTAGCAGACAAATCACTAGCCCTGAAAACAGCCAACAGCACTATCATTAACAACAATAAAATCCACCCGCAAACTGAACCAGTGCCAACCAACCACTCTGAAATGCTGACAGCATCACGGGGCTTTCCAACGGTGGGGACATGGAAACCAGCTGCGATTCTTCTCACTAAATGCAGATGGTGAGAGAGGTTAGACTGTTTTCGTTGGTGCTCGGGAGGATGGACACTGATGGGAAAGCCACTCAGAACTTCCACAGATGAACCCAGTGATGCAGCAGTTAGTTCCAGATATTGGCTACAAACTGATCTTTTCATCTCCTGCCTGCTTCTCTTCCTCCATTTTATTTCTCAGATCACTGCATTACCATCTACCCAATGGCCCAAGCTAGAAACCTCCAAATTGGCTTTTTTGTACATTCCCCGACCACCAAAGTCAAGAAATCTCAATTCCACTTCCTCCTTCCTGGCCCCACTGCCACACTTCAGGTCCTTTTATTTCCCTCTAGACTATTACTAGAGGTCTTAACTGGGTTTGTGTTTGGCCATAATTAATTGCTAATATAGTAGTCTATCTTTGATCAATGATAAGATGACACATTAGAGACCTGTTGCCAGAAGATCCAGAAACTATTAATTTAGAAACTAGAAGTAAAATTACCAATCATTTCCATGTGGTGCTTAAACACACATTCAATATTCAAAGGGATGACAGATAAATTCTTCACTTAGACATTGCAAATATTCTAAGAAATGCTACTTTTTTTTTTCAGGAAAAAGGATACTGAGATCCTTAAAAATTAATAGCTAAAGTAGGATTTAAAAATCCTATCCTCCTGTTGTTTAGAGGTTGGTCAAGAATGTGTTTCCCAGATTCTCCTCCCTGCAAGCACCTGCATATGTTGCAAATCTGAGCTCTTAAGAGATTCTTTCTTTTGAACATTAATATATTATATTTGATTTTAAATTTCAAGGTTGATACAGGCAGTGGGCTATTTCCTTTTCTACCATTGAACTCAATGTTTTGAAGAATTTAGTCAGGTCTAGTCTATGAGCAACAGCTCTGAAGGGGGCTATAGTGATTACACTGTCACTCTCCACCAAGGCCACTGTTACCAGCCTTGTCAGGGGGCCAGGCCCATTGCTACGTGACAAAGAGTCACCTTGGAGACACAGCAAGAGCAGCTTCATCTGGTGCCCTTTTCTTTAGTTCCTCACTTTGAAAACCACTTACACTTGAATGTGTTATTTAATGTGGTGGAAAATACATTGCTCTTGCAGACCTTTAGTGCTCAAACAGGTTTAAAAAGCTTTGGAGACCTTTCTAAATCTAAAATAACCCTGCCCTTGAAAGAACAATGCATGATGTTCATATCAGGATTATCGGCAGTGGGTCTGGATGAGTAAAAACAATTAAATGAACAGTTTTATGAACTTTGGTACTGTAATGCCCCCACCCCCCTGCTCACTGAAGAAGCTTAAAAGGGCTTCATATGTCATAAACCAATTATCCTCCCATCATGCTTGAAAGAAGTACAAAATTGCTATAGTTATAGCCTCAAAAGTAGTGTTAAATCTTAGACACACAATAACTGTGGCAAAGAGAAGTGAAATAACTTGATCCAGCTTAAAGAACAAAGACAAAAATAGGGTTGAGCAGATGTCCAATTTCCTGACAAATGGAATAAACTCACCTTGCTGATTGAATCAGAGATTGCCAATTCAATTAGGTCATTTAAACAAGACCTAAAGAGTTTACATATAGTTTTTTACCATACCTTTTGAGATATAGACTTGAAGCACAAATGGGAAGAAAGAAAGGGATTTGGAGTCTCTGTACTATGCCAGCTTAACTAAGCTTGAAATGTGTTTCCTAGAATTCTCTTCTCTTTATGATTCTGGGTGAGGGCTCACAGCAAGGGAAATTCGTGGAAGGAGTGGACTCTAGAAGTGAATCAGGAGTCTTGTTTTGCTTGGTAGGTCAGATGCTAGTTCAGCTCACTATGTTGTTGTGCATATGGGGTTCACCATGTTGGCTTCTGTCTTATCTACTCCTTGGGTTTCTCCAACACCTGAGCCAGGTGCATTTTTAGGATACTGAAAGAGAGTGTCAGCCTCTCCTATAAGTCACCTGCCTCATCTAAATTATAGGATTAGCGGTGGTGACAGATTAACTCAATTTTCAGCTTATCATTTGGTTCCCGCTTATCCTCCTGTATTACAATTTGTCCTTGTTCTTGTTCACTTCACACCCACCTCTCCTTTCCAACTCCATGCTCACTTCAGGTCCAGCAACAGATGCAAAACCAACAGCCATACATCAATTGTTTAACCAACTCCCACACTTGCACAATGTCAAGCCCCTCTAATTAATCCCTTATTCTATCTCATTTCTGATGGTTTTGCTGCTCTGACCAAATCCTGAATGACAGAAGGTATGCCAGGACCTGTATATAGGTGCATTGCTGTACATTGTCCAATTAAAACCTCACAAAGCTTCATTGTTAATTAAATTGGGAAAAAAAAAGATAAAAGTACTAAAGCGACACAAGTTTCTGTGGCACCAAATTCAAGCTTTGTACTATTTTCTCTGTGTAGCATAACTTGGTAAAGGCTCCTTCTCCCCAACCAAAGCACATTAAACATCAACTTTAGAGGACTGTTGGTGACAGGGGTTAACTAGATCTCTAAAGCGACACAAGTTTCTGTGGCACCAAATTCAAGCTTTGTACTATTTTCTCTGTGTAGCATAACTTGATAAAGGCTCCTTCTCCCCAACCAAAGCACATTAAACATCAACTTTAGAGGACTGTTGGTGACAGGGGTTAACTAGATCTCAGGGATTGAAGGAGCAGGAAGAACATTCAGGAAGACAAATTCAGGAATGACCTTTACTGCCTGAGGGTCTGGGCTTTTTGGATGAGTCAAAGAACGCTTCTCAGTGAAGTCTAATCTAAGTCCATGTCTGAGCTCGAAATTTAGATACAAGAAGCAAGATGAAGATCCAGTTAGTCATGAGGACTCAAGCTTAGACTCAGATTAGAGGCAAATCAGAATGGCTCGATGTTGAACCACAAAGAATTTTCTTGATATTCTGTCACTCTAGCCAGAATTCAGGGCTGGTCTCATCAGTGCTATACACTGAGGTCAAGTGACTCTTGCAGCTAGAAAGAGGTAAAGAACCAGAAGGAGTGACAAGCTGTGAGGCTTGAAAAACAAACTGTATGTGAATAGGTGTATAAAATATACATAAATACTAAAACTCAAAAATAAGTAATTATTAAGTGACCTACCTGTGATTACATATATATATATAATTCCATACATGAAATATTTGTATATATATGAGGTACTTAACAAAGCAACATCTTATATACTCTATACATGTAAATAAGGTATCCCATTTTCATGACCATTATATTTAGTAGAGTTGAGAGATAAATACATCTATGACCCTGTTCAATAATTAACTGAAGTTCCTGAATTCAAAGAGCTATCAGTTTTTCCTACACTACTTACACTGGGGTAAAATAATTTTACAGATATTATTTAACCAAGTATTACTTTTCTCATCTGTAGTTATAGAGATCCGTTATCCCATGTTAAGTTGTGTTTTTCCAATTTCTTAAATCTTCTTTCTTTTGCCACAAACATGTAGATAAACAATTTTATTGATTAAATTTAACTTTGGGGTCCTAACACTTCTGGAATTCATAAAATACGATTTAAAAGTTAATCAGTTGGACTAGAGGTAGACAGAAGCAAGAAGAACTACAAAGAACTACAATCCTGCAGCCTGTGGAACAAAAACCACATTCACAGAAAGACAGACAAGACGAAAAGGCAGAGGGCTACGTACTAGATGAAGGAACAAGATAAAACCCCAGAAAAACAACTAAATGAAGTGGAGATAGACAACCTTCCAGAAAAAGAATCAGAATAATGATAGTGAAGATGATCCAGGACCTCGGAAAAAGAACAGAGGCAAAGACCGAGAAGATGCAAGAAAAGATTAACAAATACCTAGAAGAATTAAAGAACAAAAAACAGAGATGAACAACACAATAACTGAAACTACAAAACTACCGTAGAAGGAATCAATAGCAGAATAACTGAGGCAGAAGAACGGATAAGTGACCTGGAAGACAGAATGGTAGAATTCACTGCCACAGAACATGATAAAGAAAAAAGAAAGATAAGAAATGAAGACAGCCTAAGAGACCTCTGGGACAACATTAAATGCAACAACATTCGTATTATAGGGGTCCCAGAAGGAGAAGAGAAAGAGAAAGGACCCAAGAAAATATTTGAAGAGATTATAGTCAAAAACTTCCCTATCATGGAAAAGGAAATAGCCACCTAATTCCAGGAAGCACCGAGAGTCCCATACAGGATAAACCCAAGGAGAAACAATCCAAGACACATAGTAACCAAATTGGCAAAAATTAAAGACAGAAAAATTATTGTAAGCAGAAAGGGAAAAACGACAAATAACATACAGGGGAACATCCATAAGGTTAACAGCTGATTTCTCAGCAGAAACTCTACAACCCAGAAGAGACTGGCATGATATAGTTAAAGTGATGAAAAGGAAGAACCTACAACCGTGATTACTCTACCAGGCAAGGATCTCATTCAGATTCAATGGAGAAATCAAAAGCTTTACAAACAAGCAAAAGCTAAGAGAATTCATCACCATCAAACCAGCTCTACAACAAATTCTAAAGGAACTCCTCTAAGCGGAAAACACAAGAGAAGAAAACAACAAACCCAAAATAATTAAGAAAATGGTAATAGGAACATACATATCGATAATTACCTTAGATGTGAATGGATTAAATGCTCCAAACAAAAGACACAGGCTCGCTGAATGGATACGAAAACAAGACCCATATATATGTTGTGTACAAGAGACCCACTTCAGACCTAGGGACACATACAGACTGAAAATGAGAGGATAGAAAAAGATAATCCATGCAAATGGAAATCAAAAGAAAGCTGGAGTAGCAACACTCATATCACATAAAATACTTTAAAATAAAGAATGTTATAAGAGACAAGGAAGGACACTACATAATAATCAAGGGATCAATCCAAGAAGAAGATATAACAATTATAAATATATATGCACCCAACATAGGAGCATCTCAATACATAAGGCAACTGCTAACAGCTATAAAAGAGGAAATCGATATTAACACAATAATAGTGTGGGACTTAAATACCTCACTTACACCAATGGACAGATCATCCAAACAGAAGATTAATAAGGAGACATAAGCTTTAAATGACACAATAGACCAGATAGATTTAATTGATATTTATAGGACATTCCATCCCAAAACAGCAGATTATACTTTTTTCTAAAGTGTGCACGGAACATTCTCCAGAAGAGATCACATCTTGGGTCACAAATCAAGCCTCAATAAATTTAAGAAAACTGAAATCATAACAAGCATCTTTTCTGGCCACAACACTGAGATTACAAATCAATTATGGAAAAAAATGTAAAAAACACAAACACATGGAGGCTAAACAATACGTTACTAAATAACCAAGAGATCACCGAGGAAATCAAAGAGGAAATAACAAAATACCTTGAGACAAATGACAATGAAAACACGATGATCCAAAACCTATGGGATGTGGCAAAAGCAGTTCTAAGACGGAAGTTTATAGCTATAAAATCCTACCTCAAGAAACAACAAACATCTCAAATAAAAAATCTAACCGTACACCTAAAAGAACTAGAGAAAGAAGAGCAAACAAAACCCAAAGATAGCAGAAGGAAGGAAATCATAATGATCAGAGCAGAAATAAATGAAATAGAAACAAAGAAAACAATAGCAAAGATCAATAAAACTAAAAGCTGGTTCTTTGAGAAGATCAACAAAATTGATAAACCATTAGCCAGAGTCATCAAGAAAAAGAGGGAGAGGACTCAAATCAATAAAATTAGAAATGAAAAAGGAGAAGTTACAACAGACACCACAGAAATACAAAGCATCCTAAGAGACTACTACAGGCAACTCTATGCCAATAAACTGGACAACCTGGAAGAAATGGACAAATTCTTAGAGAGGTATAACCTTCCAAGACCGAACCAGGAAGTAATAGAAAATGTGAACAGACCAATCACAAGTAATAAAATTGAAACTGTGATTAAAAATCTTCCAACAAACAAAAGTCCAGGGCCAGATGGATTCACAGGTGAATTCTATCAAACATTTAGAGAAGAGCTAACACATATTCTTCTCAAACTCTTCCAAAAAATTGCAGAGAAAGAAACACTGCTAATCTCATTCTATGAGGCCACCATCACCCTGATACCAAAACCAGACAAAGATACTCCAAAGAAAGAAAATTACAGAAAATATCACTGATGAATATAGATGCAAAAATCCTCAGCAAAATACTAGCAAACAGAATCCAACAACACATTAAAAGGATCATACACCACAATCAAGTGGGATTTATCCCAGGGATGCAAGGATTCTTCAATATATGCAAATCAATCAATGTGATACACCATATTAACAAACTGAAGAAGAAAAACCATATGATCATCTCAATAGATGCAGAAAAAGCTTTTGACAAAAGTCAACACCCATTTATGATGCAAACTCTCCAGAAAGTGGGCATAGAGGGAACCTACCTCAACATAATGAAGGCGATATACAATAAACCCACAGCAAACGTCATTCTCAATGGTGAAAAACTGAAAGCATTTCCTGTAAGATCAGGAACAAGACAAGGATGTCCACTCTCACCACTATTATTCAACATAGTTTGAGAAGTCCTAGCAGCGGCAATCAGAAAAGAAAAAGAAATAAAAAGAATACAAATTGGAAAAGAAGAAGTAAAACTGTCACTGTTTGCAGATGACATGATACTATATATAGAGAATCCTAAAGATGCCACCAGAAAATGACTAGAGCTAATCAATGAATCTGGTAAAGTTGCAGGATACAAAATTAATGCACAGAAATCTCTTGCATTCCTATACACTAGTGATGAAAAATCTGAAAGAGAAATTAAGGAAACACTCCCATTTACCATTGCAACAAAAAGAATAAAATACCTAGGGATAAACTTACCTAGGGAGACAAAAGACCTGTATGCAGAAAACTATAAGACACTGATGAAAGAAATTAAAGATGAAACAAACAGATGGAGAGATACACCATGTTCTTGGATAGGAGGAATCAATATTGTGAAAATGACTATACTACCTAAAGCAATCTACAGATTCAATGCAATCCCTATCAAATTACCAATGGCATTTTTTATGGAACTGGAACAAAAAATCTTAAAATTTTTAGGAGGCACAAAAGACCCTGAATAGCCAAAGCAGTCTTGAGGGAAAAAAACGGAGCTGGAGGAATCAGGCTTCCAGACTTCAGACTATACTACAAAGCTATAGTAATCAAGACAATATGCTACTGGCACAAAAACAGAAATATAGATAAATGGAACAGGATAGAAAGCCCAGAGATAAACCCAGACACCTATGGTCAACTAATCTATGACAAAGGAGGCAAGGATATACAATGGAGAAGAGACAGTCTCTTCAATAAGTGCTGCTGGGAAAACTGGACAGCTACATGTAAAAGAATGAAATTAGAACACTCCCTAACACCATAAACAAAAATAAACTCTAAATGGATTACAAACCTAAATGGAAGACCAGACACTATAAAACTCTTAGAGGAAAACCTAGGAACAACACTCTTTGACGTAAATCACAGCAAGATCTTTTTTGATCCACCTCCTAGAGTAGTGGAAATAAAAATAAACAAATGGGACCTAATGAAACTTAAAAGTTTTTGCACAGCAAAGGAAACTGCAAACAGGATAAGAAGCCAACCCTCAGAATGGGAGAAAATATTTGCAAACAAATCAACGGACAAAGGATTAATCTCCAAAATATATAAACAGCTCATGAAGCTCAATATTAAAAAAACAAACAACCCAATCCACAAATGGGCAGAAGACCTAAATAGACATTTCTCCAAAGAAGACATACAGATGGCCCAGAAGCACATGAAAAGCTGCTCAACATCACTGATTATTAGAGAAATGCAAATCAAAACTACAGTGAGGTATCACCTCTCACCAGTTAGAATGGGCATCATCAGAAAATCTACAAACAACAAATGCTGGAGAAGGTGTGGAGAAAAGGGAACCCTCTCGCACTGTTGGTGGGAATGTAAATTGATACAACCACTATAGAGAACAGTATGGAGGTTCCTTAAAAACACTAAAAATAGGGCTTCCCTGGTGGCGCAGTGGTTGAGAGTCCACCTGCCGATGCAGGGGACACGGGTTCGTGCCCTGGTCCAGGAAGATCCCACATGCCGCGGAGCGGCTGGGCCTGTGAGCCATGGCCGCTGAGCCTATGTGTCTGAAGCCTGTGCTCCGCAATGGGAGAGGCCACAACAGTGAGAGGCCAGCGTACCGCAAAAAAAAAAAAAAAAAAAAAAAAAACTAAAATTAGAATTACCATATGACCCAGCAATCTCACTACTGGGCATATACCCAGAGTAAACCATAATTCAAAAAGACACATGCACCTCAATGTTCAATACAGCACTATTTACAATAGCCAGGACATGGAAGCAGCCTAAATGCCTATCAACAGATGAATGGATAAAGAAGATGTGGTACATATATACAATGGAGTATTACTCAACCATAAAAAGGAATGAAATTGGGTCATTTGTAGAGACGTGGATGGATCTAGAGACTGTCATACAGAGTGATGTAAGTCAGAAAGAGAAAAACAAATATCATATATTAATGCATATCTGTGGAACCTAGAAAAATGATACAGATGAACCGGTTTGCAGGACAGAAATTGAGACACAGATGCAGCGAACAAACGTTTGTGCACCAGGGGGGAAAGTGGCAGTGGTGGGGGTTGGTGGTGTGATTAATTGGGAGATTAGGATTGACATGTATACACTGATGTAATAAGAACCTGCTCTTTAAAAAAATAAATAAAATAAAATTCAAAAAAAAAAAAGAAGTTAATGAGGTCACAGTTGTGTTTCCTGCCGCAACTCTCTACCCATTGGCCCCCCACCAACATACACACTTGTTTGAAAGAAGTACAAGAGGACTCTCACACAATTACCTGCTATTTATAGCCAGAATGGAGATTTTTGAAAAGCATGCAGCTTTCTGGCCTTTTGGATTATTAGATCCCATGCTTAACAATAACAACTTCTGTAAATATAGATATTCAATACTCAGCAAATAAAAACTCTCACTGTCAAGACATGATAAAGTTTGCAAGAGGAATCTACTTCAGCAGTACTGGCTTTGGCCCCATTTTGGTAATGATTCATTTTAATATCCTCTGTCTTACAGTGAATTATTATACTTACTTTTATTTGCTCACTGTGTCCTAACCAGCAAGAAAGCTATTAACATGATATTTATGCATGTTCCTTTCTTTAGATATTCTATTTTCTGTTCCCCTTCAGTGGAGGTAACAGCTTTAAAATGAATGTTAGATCATTATACTCTCATCTATGTGTAATTTTAATGCATTTACTCTGGACCAGGAAAACCTGTCTTCTCGTCCTGCTATGAGCAAAGAGAAATCTCTAGGTTTCTTAGGTCTGAAGCTTGGTGTGTAGCAGAGAATTGGGCTAAACTGAATTCTAAAAGAAACGTGGGGATAAATCACATCATGGCCAGTATTATCTATTACCCTCAGGCTGGCTGTTAGATCAAAGAGAACTACAGTTCTCACAGGGTGTTTCAGAAAGAAATGTTAATAGTAAAAGTTCTGATCCCATGAAGATCATTTGAAAGAGATGTGTGTGGGCAAGGAGGAAGAACGACAGGCTGCGCACACCAAAAAGTACTCACTTGACCTTAAGTACTTTCAATTATGTGGAAGGGCGTAGGGGATGCTAATTTGAGATACTGGGAATCTTCTCAAGCCGAGTGGTACCAAGGCTAGTGTTCGAGAGGTCTGTCCTGGCACAGCAATAAGAGAATAAGAGGATGCTTTGACTCTACAGAATTGAAAAATAATAATAAAACCAACTAAAATAGGGTCTATATTTCATTAGCACCATTCGTTGTCAATTCTTAACATCAGTGATAAATATATCTCTCACAAACGATTTTGTTTACCTAAGTTCTAAACAAATCCTACAGTTACTATTGAGTTTTACACATATTTTCTATATGCATAGAATATATTTGTAATTTGTTTTTATTTGCATTTACAGTCTAAAACAGTGAAACAAAGTGTGACACGTGAGATATAATTTTTTTGTTAAGAGCAAGTTTTAGTTCATAGGTAAAACGTTTTACTGAATTTGAATAATTTCTTTAAATCAGTTTTTATCTTTCACTTTTAATTGTTAATTTTTGTTATAAAACTAAAGAAAGAATCTTAAAATAATTATTTTTGATTATTATATTATTACCATAAATTTTTTGTTCTACAGAGGAATAAGGTATTAAAAAAAAATGATCTGCTCCAGAGGTCAAATACTCTAAGCACACCACTGTCTAAAATAAACCAAGTTTTGAGACTACTGTTTGCACAGTACGTCAGGCACTCACACCAGAGGAATAAAACTGAACCAGCTTGGAAAGGGCCCTCAGAGGCATAGATGTGATCAGTTCTGCATATGCCATGAGTAATTGATCACTTTTAGTAGTTAGCCTGTTCCAAATGCTCAATAATTTGAGTTTTGTTTAGGGAAGATCCAAGATTTCTTAAAATGATAATCTTCATTCATTATACTTCAGCATAGGGAACAAACCAGAACTATACCACCCCTAGCAGCCCTGGCTAGCTTTCTTGATTGAAGGCAGTTTGCCCAGCTGCTTTGTGAAAACCATCCAGTGTGATTCAAAGATATTCTGAATCCAGGAGGAAGAGGTGGAGAGGTGCCTGTTTGCCCAAACCCTTGTTTGAATGCTGATTGTGGGGTACCAAGGGATCCAAATGATTCATGCCATCTGTGATTTTCACCTCCATCCCTTTCACCATCAGTTCAGCCTGATGTATTTCGCTTTTTTTCTGGCATCAGAATATGTACTTAATAAATACTAAGAACCAATCTTTGAAAAAGAGCTATTTTCTTTTGCGAATAATGAATTATCAGCCTTGAATAAGGATATAATCACGTTGGGCATGCCTGCTACACAAAGGATATATAAATAGAGCAGATGCAGGATTCAGGAGTTTTTTTGTTTGTTTTTGTTGTTTTTTTATTTAATGATAGGGAATCAGCAAATAGAGCCACTTTTGGTTGCCTTATAGACAAGCATGGCTACTAGGATAATCCAAAGCATTTCATTTTATATTTTATAGGAGTGTGCAATATCCTATGGAAAAACAAAGTTAAAAAGGAAGTCATGATCATAGTTTAATAGAGCAAAACTTCTATTTATTTGCCTCTTCTTTCATCTTCTATGCTTTTAAAATCCATGCTTTTACACATGAATAGAGGAAGTACAGAGATGATTAAAAGGCTTCTTTAGAAGGATCTTTCCTCATGTACAAAGGGTCTCAAGTATTGGTTATTGACAATGTTTATAGTAATCGCCATCCTTAACCCTCATTTTTTTTTACTAATCAAATAAATCAATGGGAGGTAAAGAAGTACGTCACCAATGGTGAAATAACATAGTCCTGGTGGGTGATATGCCATGGGGATCATATTTACAGATATTAAAAGCACAGCAAGGAGAATGACACTTTCTATCCACAGTATAGCACATGTTTTAATAGTCGCTATTTTTAGAGTAACATTTCTCTCTTGGTGACAATGGAAAGAGTTTCACATTTTAATCTGCCTCTGGACCGAATTTGGATAAATAATTCAACTGAAACTTTGTTCAGGTTTCAGACTTGTCATAGTTAATCATCACATGAGTGAATATTATGGGAGAAATTTGAGGTTACTTAACAATTTTTTCCCTTAGAAAATGCATTTCTCTCATTTCTTCCCATCTCTTGACATTACACCAACTCAATAGAAGATACATCCTACTAAATTACTATAATTCTCTATAAAATGCTAGTGTCCAATTAATAGTAGCGGCATTTCCAGTCCAAAAGGACGAATGCAGAGTTCACAGTTTACAATCCATTGCTTTCCTCTGAGCAAGCTGAAATGATCCTTTGCTTCTCCTTTTCTCTCTATTTTTACTGCCTCTCCTTGTCTTTGACCTCAGACACCTTCTGCCTACTTCTTCTTATATACACATAAAATATGGTGCTTACTTTCAAGGCCTTCTGGTACTTCATAGCCGCCTCCACCATTCTTAACTCTATTTTCTCCTTCTTGAAGACTAGTTATTTCAAGGTAGTATATCCTGAACTATTAATAACTTGCCTAGATTAGATGAAAAAATCACTAATATAACTAATATCCAAAGATACTTCATCTCTACTGAAGCAGAGAAAACAAACCTGTTAAAACAGCATCTAGTACTCAAAATAGAAAGTTTCTTTAAAGTAAGAAGCCCAGATTATTCTTGCCAGCTTATGTACAATTTGTTGAATACTTATGAATATCCTTGAAGAGGATATAATAATTAATCTTAGAGAGGTTGTGAAAGTCTCCAAAGTTAGACTTCCAGGTCAAATTGTGACTCTGTTGTGGTATTAGGTAGGTACCATGGACACATGACAACATCTCTATGCCTCAGTTTTCTCACATGTAAAAGTAGAATAAGGTTTTCATATTAAATGAGTTAATACTTGTAAAGCTCTTAGAATAGCACTAGACATACATACAAATACTGCTTTGATACAGTGTAATTATTACTCTCATAGAGACACTACGTAGATAGATAGCAAAGGAGAAGGGACTACTTTTCAGTGAAGATCATAAATGTTTTCACAGAAGAATGGACTTACAGCAGTTGAAAGGAGAGACCATCAGTGCTAATAAGATCACTTGTATTACAATATTCATATAAGAGATAATGGGGGCCTGAATCAGAGCAACAGCATGGGGTAAGTTAGGGACACCTTTGAGATGGTGAACAAAAAATCTACACTATGTGGCAACTGACTAAATAGGTGAAGAGAGGGAACAAGGAGAACTAAAGGTAGCAAGATATTGGCCTCAGCCTCTAGTAGAAAGAGTATCTCTTAAAAGCACACAGACACAGAGCACTATGAGGTTTTGGACAGGGTAATGGGACACTGGAATGTGTGAACAGATAGCAGGACCATTGCTGTAGCCTGGAGTTTGAGGGCAAGAATACACGATTGATGGGAAAGTGCCAAGATCAAGTCAGGGATGAAGGCAGGACACCAAGCCCAGGAACCAGGTTTAAGGAATGAGAAAATTGAAACAGGGAGTGACCTAGTTTGGGAGCACGAACTAGGACATAAGGTCAGAGAAGACTCTTGGGTGACCTCCATCTGTCTCCCAGGGTATTAGATCAGAGCTTCCCAAATCTCTCTTGCCAAATGCCATGATTTACCCTAGATACCAGGGAGTCATTATCATGCTGTAGGAGTTCAACTAAGGAAGAAAGAAGAGTCCAGAAAATAGGAGAAGTTTGCCTCCCTAAAATTCTGGAGAGGAATTTCTACATAGTTTGATGATCCAAAATATGGGGTTTCCAAGTAAAAATAAAAATGGAGACCAAGAAATAAAATTACCAATTGCATCTTTTAAAACAACTACTTTGAAGCATGTAAAGGTTATCAATGAAGAAAGTATAAGAAAGCGGTCAGAAGATATTCAGATGTCTCTATACTGATGTACAGAGATTTAGTAAGTTGAATTTAGGTCTTTCAGGTTAAGAAGAAATATAGTAACGTATGTATATATCACCAAGATATAGCAACAAACATATAGCTGTGGAAAACTACAGCCTACTCAAAATAACCATAGTTTTTGCTTTGTTTGGTTTGATTTAGTTTTCACAAGATATATGAAAGATGTTCTGTTAAGAAGGCATATACCTCTGTGTAGTGTCAAGAATTTCTACGTAGAAATTAAGCCTTTGGCTAATTACAGGAAATTATAAGAAAGAGAGGATATGAAGAGGAGAAAGAGCTCCTGGGAGAACCAAAGACATACTTCACTTAATTAAGAGTCATTTCTAGGCTCAGGTCTGGACATGAGTCTGTAGAAGTAGTCAACTGAGCAGACAGAATGTAAGGTATGACCTTACTTTTTGGCCTCAAGTAAGCCTGTAGGAATTGTGATGGTAAGCATATTGTGTCGTCTGTAAGACTGCATCTCCAGGTTTCCTAATGGCCCTGTTGCTCACTGAGGTGTAAGGAATATTTAGCAACAGAGTGTTTTGGTTACAACCTGGCTTCCACAGCCTAAATATTGAGAATACAGATTCTAAATAAGACATAGCAGTAACCCTAAACCACAAAAGTATGTATGCAATTTATCTGATGCAAAATTATAGTGGACAATGGTTTCAACCGCAAATCAAAGATCAATGTAGGGAGGGTACAGTGTGGTGAGGCCCACCCACTTGGTATTGAACATCTGAGCCACAGCTTCACACACAGATGATAATTACCACCAGTCATACCTGCAAAGATAGGACCACAACACTTCTCTTGTGCATGTCAACATGCAGCAAGACATTGTCACTTAGGATAATTCCATATTTGTACCTCTGTAATTCAGCCTTAAACTACTTGTAGGTAACTGATAATAATGGTAAAGTCACATTTTAAAATAGGGTCTGGTAGGCTTCCCTGGTGGCGCAGTGGTTGAGAGTCCGCCTGCCGATGCAGGGGACACGGGTTCGTGCCCCTGTCTCGGAGGATCCCACATGCCGCGGAGCGGCTGGGCCCGTGAGCTATGGCCGCTGAGCCTGCGCATCTGGAGCCTGTGCTCCGCAACGGGAGGGGCCACAACAGTGAGAGGCCGCAAAAAAAAAAAAAAAAAAAAAAATAGGGTCTGGTGTGTTTTCTACTTATCAATGCTTTTAGCAGTGAATTGCAATCATATTAGTTATCTGAAAATAAAAGAATATTATTTTTAAAATATTCTGTAATTCTAACAGAAATTTTCTCAAATGAGTCACATTACTGAAGTGTGTATATGTGTGTCTGTCTGTAACACTCTTAAATTTTTTGGAATAAATTAATCACATACAAAACATAGCTGAAACAATTTAAAGCCTTTAAGCAAACTACATGAACTTCCTACCAAAATAAACAAATAACACAAATTGTGCTTTTTTAGAAAAAACTCTAGAGCATATTTCTCTAATGTTTTAGAAAGTGTGTTTACCCAGATTCCAACTGTCTCCTGCACACAATGAAACAGAGATCTTTTATTTCTGTTTCCCACTGCACCAACATTGCCTACACAGAATAAAGGACCAACGAACATTTATTGGTTGATGAATGAAAAATAACTGTGGAAACAGAACACTGTTAAATTATCATCCATATGTTATTGAAAATAAAGATTTAACAACCGTCAAGCATACAAAAATCTTCACAAGATGATCACAAGCCTCCATTGGTAAACAATATTCTTGCCTTTCCTCTAAATGGTGATAAGGCTATGAATCATAAAAACAACAAAAAAACCCCCCGAGAAACAAAAGCAAAACCTCTGTGGGTACATCCAGGTTCTCTTGTAAAATGCTTTCCTGGAAAGTCTTGAAAAAAGCTGCCAGAATAATACAACCTCTCAACATGTTCACCTTTTCCCAACATACAGAAACAAATAAACACATCTTAAAAAAGTTTCTCTCTCTTCTGTTATCAGCTTTAGCTACTTAACCTTATTACTTTCCTTTCCTTAAGTACCAATTGTTTTTAAACTAATAGGATAAATTTATTCGCTTCTGCTTTTTCACTACCTTCTTACCTCTTAAGCCCTCGAAGTCTGGGTTCTGCCATTAACTTCTCTACTGAATCTGCTACCTCAGCAGTTCTATTTTCCAAAACTATTGGCATTTTTTTTGTCTTCTTCATAGGAAGGTTATAACTCTAGAAACAAAGTTTCCCTCTGCTCGTGGACTCTAAGCCATTGCTCCTTCTCTGTTGCTCTTCTTCCTCCATATTCTTTGCCAGCCTCTATCTTCTCGACCCCTACAATCACTTAACAATTAACAAATAATAATGCTTATTATTATATCAATCGTGATGACTAACACAAATTACTGACCACAAGCCAGGGACTGGTATTCAATCATGTTATCATCATAACAACCCAATGAGGCAGGTGCTATCGTCATGTGCATGATGAACCTGATGCAATGAGGTTAATTCACCTGTCCACGTTGACTCCATTAGTAATTAGCTAAGGAGGATTTGAACCCATAGAGTTTGACCCCATAAACATCTGTAAACCTGGTCTGGACTATCATTTCCAGCACCTTTCCTGACTCATCCAAGTCCTGTTCACTTCTCATCTGTACGTTTCTATTCGGGTAAGTGTATACTTATTTATTTGCCTCCATTTCTCATTGTCTCTAATTTGCTTTATACACTATAGTGAAATTCATTATCCTATGACATAATTTTAATCATGTCACTCTCTTGCTTTCACCTTCAATGGCTCACCATTTTTAAAATGAATTTAGAACACATTTTCCATTTAGTAAAGCATGTAATGCCCTCTTTATTCTAGCCTCCCTAAGCTTTATGTCTTCCTCTCCAATACATGCATGGTGTAGTCAAGCCATTCCCCCAAGTTAATGCCACTATTTCCCACATCCATAATGTGTTTATGTTATATATTTTATCTTTACCTCTCCCCCAATGCCACCCTTCAATGTAATAGCCATTGGAATTCTATTCTATTCTAATCCATCCATCCGATTCCAGGTTTCACTTACTTTCCCTTGAGATCCGAACCTTTACAGATCCTTTATAGCACTTACCATATCATTCCTTAAACAATGGTTAGTTATTTCACCCACCACCCCAATAAAAGTGGGGAGTGTATCTTACTATTACAGCCCTAGCAGCATCAAACTTAATATTTCACAAATAACAGATTTTGAAGAAATATCTTTGTACAAACCCATTAAAGGAATCAGCTCTGTGCCTTTGTACACCAAGGAAAAAGATGGTTTTACCAAGTACTTTCCTAATTGAAGCATTCAGTCATTTCACATACTACTTTGGAATATTAAGTGTAAAGCAGCATTATAAACATTTTACTAGGAATTTGTGTTAGAAATTATCTCCCGAAATCCATTCTGCTATTTCTATTTAGCAAAAGTAACCCAGTATATTTGGCCAACCATATTGCCACCCTGCTAAAATTCAACATATCCCAGGCATTCTTACACCTAAATAGGGTCTGTAAGTCAGTCTTGGCCAATGAGATGTAATCAGAAGTGTTGCATAGTATGTCTATGAAGTTTCCTTAAAAGTATGGGGCCCATGTCTTCTTCTCCTTTGTTTCCCCTACATCCACTGCTCAGAATGTAGATGAAATGGGCTGTAGTAGCCATCTTTGATAATGAGAATTAAAATCCCACCTTGGGAAGATGAATCTGAAAACTAAAAGGAACATGAGTTCCAGAAGGCTCTAGAATGACTATACTAGCCCTATTTTGGATAAGAGGAAACAAAACGCCTACAGGTGAAAAGACTTGCCTAAGATTACATCCTACTAAATGATAGAGCTAGGGCTAGAACCCAGTGAGACTTACCCCAGAGTGAACATTCTTAATCATGGAGCTATGCAGTTTCCTCAAGTTCTAGCCGCAATTTATTATACACTGTATATAATATTCTAATTGATAAGCTAGAATGATCATAAAAATGAATCCTTTCAGAATATTAGTATTTTTATTAAGATAGATTGGAGACATAGCTGGAATCAGAAAAAGCATTCTTAAAGTAATATGAAGAAGAGAAAAAGGCGCTAAAATTTGGGCCCAGTTAAGCTGCTATAATACAGTCATACTCCTGGTTCAAATAATGATTTGTAATTCTTCAAGAAATTTGAATATTAAAGAAATGCTTTTAAAGAGCACAAAATATTGAGTTTTCACCTATTACCTCTATTTAGAAATAAGATGATAATGAACATTCCAAGATAAAACTTTATGTGTTGATTATTTGAAGATGATTATCTGTTAATGCATAGCTACAAAACACTCTATTGGTGTACACATTTAAAATTAACACAAAGAAAGTCTTTCCATTTATCTTGGAGTTATTTGCAAAAGAGAAACAAGACAACCTAAGAGGGTTTTTTTTATATTAATGAGACTTTCAAGTAAGATAAGATAATTTGCCCAGTGCAGATTACCACCACATTCTTAATAGTATTTTCATGTTCAACCTATATTTTCAACTATATTAGGCTTACTAGTAATCATCAAAATTCATCTCTACAAGAAATAGAATATAATTTCAAAGTCCTCTCATGTATTAGGTGTCATCATGTCTTACTCATAAATTACCTTTCAATCTAATAGCATTTAAACTGAGAAAAACTTGGAGCCTTTTAAACTCATTTTCTCAGGAAATAAACTTTATAGTAAAATGACCTTTCTTTGAAAAGGGAAGAAGTATCACATTTAAAATTTTTTCAAGGTTATGACTGTGATAAAGCAGGGGGCTTTTATTCAGATGTAATAACTAAGGCTCACCTGTGTTCATTGTATCATATTGTATTTTATCATTGCATTGTATCAGTGCACTCTTTTTTGTGCACTTCTAACTATGGAAGCTGAAAATGCTCTTGTAAAACTTGTTGTCATGACAACAAAATCCCGCAAGAAATGATGCAAGTCTGCATGTGAAGGAAGTATCCATGGCATGATTTAGCAGAAAGATGCTTCAACCACCCACCACAATCCCATTTTTCAGCTTGTCTATTGTTTGTTTGTATTTTTTAGCATTTGACAAAATTTCCATCTACACAGCTCTTTAATAAATATGCTAAAAGTAGCAGTTATTTTCAACTTTCTTCTGCCAACCGTTATTTATAGTGAGTAAGAAAATGGGGTACTAAAATTTGTCAATCTTTATATGTTATTCAGAAATATTTTCCTTGGTCACTTATCCTTGATTTGGTTTGAAGAAGCTCCTTCAAACATCTTCTAATAGATTTCTCTATAACAGAAACATTTGATAACTCTGGACAAGGAGAATTTATAAGGAGGTATGAATTTGTTTAACAAAGGTGAGAATATAAAAAATGAAAAATAAAAAAATAATAAATTTAAGTAGAAAAGCATACTTTGTTTTTGCTTTAAAAAATATATAAAAACTTCAAAACCAGTGCCAAAAAGAAAACTTTCTGCTATTTTACTTTTTAAAAACCTTAGAATCTAGACTGTTAATTGGGAATAAATTTCTAATAAGTTTCAAAATGTAAAATATGGGTGATACCTTCCAAGTTGAGGGAAAAAGTAAGAAAAATAATCTATGAAAAGCTTTGGTTTGTAGCCATCATATACTATGTGTCGTGCTACTTTCTACCATTTGTTCTGGCATTTGGGGTCGTTCTCATTGTAACTAACTCTAAAGCACCTCTCCAGTCCCTTCCTCCACTTGTATCAAGAGTTTAATACAAGAGTTTGATAACATAGATGTACCCTTTGTTCTTGCCAAGTTAAATTTCTCATTGCTCCCTGAAGAAGATCTTAACCACCCAATGTGTTCTTTCATCTCTCATCAACTGTTTTAGCCAGTGCAGTAAAGCAAGAAAATGAATAAAGGGCGGGTTGATCAAAAAGGAAGATGTAAAACTGTTCTTATTTGTAGATGCTGTAATAGTCTACATAGAAAATCCCAAGGACACTATAAAAACACTCCTATAACTAATGAGTAAGTTCAGCAAGGTCATAGAATACAAGATAAACATAAAAATAAATTATATTTCTATACAATGGCAGTAAGTTTGTGGAAACCAAATTAAGAATACAATATCACTTACAATCATACACACAAAAATACTTATATGTAAATCCAATAAGACTTGTACAGGTCTTGTATCCTGAAATGATAATTAAAGATATTCAAAAAATCTCTAAATAAATGAATAGATATACTATAGTCACGGATTGGGTGATTCAAGATAGTGAAGACCTGATTCTCCCCAAATTTATATACAGGTTTAATGCAATTTCTATTAAGACCTCAATGAAATTTTCTAAAGACATAGGATTATTCTATAATTTATATGGAATGAAAAGGAAGTAGAATAGTTGAAAATAATTTTGAACTAATTTATTTTCAATAAAGTTGAAAAATGAGAATAAAATGGGAGGAATTACTCTATCCTATTTTAAGATTTATTCCGTAGCTCCAGTAAGCAAGATCATGCACTATTGGCAGAGCAGTAGACACATAAGTAAGTGGAACACATTAGTTAGGCCAGCTGATTTTTTACAAAGGTGCAAATAAAATTCAACAGAAGAATAATAAACTTTTCCACAAAGAGTTCTAAAATAACTGAACATCTATATGCAAAAAAGGTGTGAATCTCACACCTCTTACAAAAACTAACTCTAAAATGAACCACAGATTTCAGCGTAAAACGCGAAAATCTAAAACTTTCAGAAGATAGCATAGAAGAAAATCTTCAGGACCCAGGAATTTGTGAAGAGTTCTTAGACATAATTCAAAAAGCATTAGTTATTAAAAACAATCTCCAAACTGAACTTAATCACAATTAAATACCTTGGCTTTACAAGAAACCCTGTTAAAAGGATGAAAAGACATGTTATAGACAAGGAGAAAATATTTGCAAACCACACATCCAAAAAAAGACTTACATTTAGAACACATAACTAATTCACAGAACTCAACATAAAAAAAAAATCAATTTAAAAAATGACAGATACATGAAGAGACACTTTCCTGAAAAGGAAACACTGATGGCAAATAAGCACATGAAAAAATGTTGAACATCACTAGCTGTTAGGGAAATGTAAAGCCACCATAATTATACACCTATTAGGACAACTCAAGTGAGAAACAGCAATGGTACTGAAAGCTGGCAAGGATGTGGAGACACTGCATCTCTCACACATTGCTGGTAGGAATGTAAAATGGTACAGTCACTCCAAAAACACTTGGGCAGTTTCTTAAAATACTACACATACACTTACCACACAACACAGCAATTTGCACTCTGGACATTTATCTCGGACAAATGAAACTAATGTTCTCAAGGAAGCCTATACACAATTGATCATAGCAGCTTTGTTTGTACTAGGCTAAAAATGGAAACAATGAAAATGACCCTGGATGGTGAAACAAACTTCAATGTGCTCATACTATGGAACACTCTGCAAAAATTAAAGGGAATAAGCTATTATTAATACACACAATGAATTGGGTGAATCTCTAGGGTATTATGCTGAATGAAAAATGTCAATCTCTAAGATCTCCTAATATGTGATTTTATTCACAAAACATTTGGAAATGACAAAATTATAAATACAGAGAACAAATTAGTAGTTGCTTGGGTGGGGGATGGTATGAGACGGCAGGGGGGAGGTTGTGACGAACAGGTAGTAGCACAAGGGAGAACTTTGTGGTGGTAGAACAGTTCTGCATTTTGACTGCAGTGGTGGTTACACCAAACTACCCATGAGAGAAAAAGACAGACCTATAAACACACATTGTGCCAATGCTGAATTCCTAGTTTTGATATACTATAACAAGGTAAGATGTAACAATTGCAGGAAAGTGGGTACACAGGACCTCTCCGTACTATCTTACAACTGCCTATGAATCTATAATTATTTCAGAATACAAGTTTAATTAAAAATATCAGTGCTGGAATATATTGTTAACAATTTAATGTGCAGTTTGAATTGAAAAAAATGTCAACAGCCTTTGTAGCCCTATTCCCAAAGGGTAGTACTAAATGATGGCGAATTTCATTCACTAACAGACAATAAAGATGGGGGGGGTGTCTTCTGCAATACTTGTGAACCTCTGGAATAACACTCTTCTAAATTAGAAAATAAAATGGTACATCTTTATTTATACAAGCCACACATTTTCAATCTAATTTCTATCCAATAAAATAACATGGTTTCCATAAACTTCAAATCTTAACCCATAATAGACTCTGGAAAAAACTTAGGTGATATGGTAAACTAACACATCTATGCTCAGAAAATTTCATGTGACAGGTCTGTAACTCTATAGGTTATTCTAACAACTTCAGCTCCCTTGAGCTGGGGCAGGGCTCACTCTTTGAGCATTAGGTACACCACTCAGGAGCATCATTTCCTTCTGTCCATCTGCTTTTTTTTTTTTTGCTGTACACGGGCCTCTCACTGTTGTGGCCTCTCCTGTTGCGGAGCACAGGCTCTGGACACGCAGGCTCAGCGGCCATGGCTCACGGGCCCAGCCGCTCCGCGGCATGTGGGATCTTCCCGGACCAGGGCACGAACCCGTGTCCCCTGCATCGGCAGGCAGACTCTCAACCACTGCGCCACCAGGGAAGCCCTTTTTTTTTTTTTCAATATATTTGTTTATTTATTGGCTGTGTTGCCTCTTCTTTGCTGTGCGTGTGCTTCCTCTAGTGCAGCGAGAGGTGGGTACTCTTTGTTGCGGTGCATGGGCTTCTCATTGCAGTGGCTTCTTGTTGCAGAGCATGGGATCTAGGCGCGCAGGCTCAGTAGTTGTGACTTGCGGGCTCTAGAGCACAGGCTCGTAGTCGTGGCGCAAGGTCTTAGCTGCTCCGCGGCATGTGGGATCTTCCCGGACGAGGGCTCGAACCCTTGTCCCCTGCATTGGCAGGTGGATTCTTAACCACAGCGCCACCAGGGAAGCCCCCATCTGCTTTTCTGCTCACAGCTCTACACCTCTGTGAGTATAAACTGAGGTAGACCTTATCACTGATCTTCCCATTTGGAAGTTTCAGGGTGATTCTTTCCACAATCAGCGTTTTCTCCGTTTCCTTCCTCACTCCTTCCACTTGTACTAAGTCCCTTGTATTATTTGTTTACCTCTGTGTACTCTCCTTTTCTAGGCATAGTAGTTTTATACATTATGAATCTAATGTATGTTTGTAGAATAAACTACTTTTGCACAATTACAGGAGAATTAAAATGGCACAGTTATGTATTGGTAATTCCACATGGTCTATAATGTTGTTAGCACCATACCAGAACATACAGTCTTGGTTTCTTCATTTTAACTGTATTGCACCAAAAGGAATAAATTTAAAGAAACCTGAAAACACTGAGCCAGAAGATAGTCTCTCTAGTAGGGAGCCAGTGAGGTATTCAGATATTCCTTCAACATTTCACAGTGTTAACATTTAACAATGTTAAGGTAACAATCAATGTTTGTTTAGTCAGCAAATGATTACTGAATATATTCTATAAGCATGGCTGTTTGCCAAGTTCTGAGGAAACAAGGGTGTCCAGGAGATACGGTCTTAGTCCTCACAGAATTAGGTCACAGAATCAGTCCAATGGAAATGGGATTTATTTTTGTAAATTAGTCAGAGCCAGTCTGTGCTTTATAAGCACAGAACAAGTATATTTAGAAGCATCACAGTCGGGGGTCCCAGGATTGTGTGGCAGTTTTCAATAGGCATCTTCTTTCAAAACTTCACTGTGGCTTGAGATGTGGCAGAGAAAAGTGAGCCAAAACACTTAGTTTGGAGCAGTACTAAATCCCTCTAACTGCGAGCAAGTCTGTTCTGCTCAGAAGAGTCCAAGTTCTTTCCCATTAGGTTATTCTGGCAACAAACCCTAGCTAACAAGTCAAAAGAAAAAAATATTTTCTTTATAAATTTCCAAGAATGAGTTTGCAAAACAAACCAACAATGGTGGGCCAGTAAATTCTGTATTGCTGCGTTTCCTAAGCTTGTGAACCAAACTAAGACTTTTCTAAAGAGAATATTGGTATATATTGATAGTATTGTTATATAGCCGTGTCTCCTTGATTACAGAGCAAGAACTATCTTTTTATTTGAGTTTAACTAAAAAACAAACAAATAAACACACCAATAAAAACTACAGGCTGCTGAGGAATCTAGTAGATACAACCATCTAAGTGACTTATCTACAAAATAAAGAATTTGACAAAGTAAGTTTGAAAGGTAAACAGGAGTTGGTCCAGACACTAAGTTGCTTGGATTGGAAGGAATATATCTTACCTAGATATGCAGCTTTAATTTTTTAATAGACTTTATTTTTAGAGCAATTTTAGGTTCACAGCAAAAGTGAGCAGAAGATACTGAGGTTTCCAATTACCCCCTGCCCCCTCACATATGTAGCTTCCACATTACCAACATCCCCACCAGAGTGGTACATTGGTTTCAACTGATGAATCTACACTGACACATCATTATCACTCAAAGTCCATAGTTTATATTAGGGTTCATGCTTGGTGTTGTATATCCTGTGGGTTTGGTCAAACGTATAATGACATGCATACAGAAGTTTCATTGCCCTAAAATTCCTCCGTGCTCCACCGATTCACCCCTCCCTGCCCCCTAGCCCCTGATAACCACTGATATTTTTTACTTTTTCCATAATTTTGCCTTTTTCAGAATGTCATATAGTTAGATCATATAATAGGTAGCCTTTTGAGACTGACTTCTTTCAGTTAGTAATACACATTTAAGTTTCCTCCATATCTTTTTATGGCTTGATAGTTCATTACTTTACCTTTGAGAGTTCTTATATTTTAATCAGACTTCATTCAGATAAATTCCTTCTGAATTTTTTTCAAAATCAGCTTTTGAGATAAACAAACTCTTCTGAGATTTAAATCTTTGGCACCCTAATTGTTTTCCAGCATCTACTAGCTGTATTTAGGAAATCATCTAAGTGGGTTCCTTGAAATAGTCAAACATTAAGCACTAAGATAGCTTTGTAATTTTAAGTTAGTACTTTCCCAAAGTGCTAGTCTCTCTTACCTCCCCTCAATTCACTAAAATACCTCAAAAGCGTATACTCTTAGAGCTCATAAATCAATTAATTGGCATCCGATGAAGCTGAAAAATAGTGGCATTAAGAGACAAAGGAAAAGGTAAGAAATCTGAATGTTTTCTTAATGCAATATATTTGCACAGACATTTCACCAAAAAAGATATAGGAAGGGTGAATTAGAGATGCTTAACATCACCAGTCATTAGAGAAATACACACTTAAACCACAAAGAGATAACACTACAGACACATCAGAAAGGCTATAATCAAAAAAATTGATAATACTAGGCGTTGGAAAGGATGTGGTGAAACTGGAACTATCATATACATTGCTGGTGGAAATGTAAAATGGTATAGTAACTTTGGAAAACATTTTGGTATTTTCTTTAAAAGTTAAACGAACACCTACCACATGACCCAGCAATTCCACTCCTGGGCATCTACCCACAACAAATGAAAATGTACGTCCACACAAAGACTTGCATGCAAATGTTTAGAGGAGCATTATTCAAAAAATTAAAAAATGGAAACAATCCAAATAAATGTCTATTAAATTGGTGAATGGATAAACAAAGTGGGATAAAACTGTACTCAGCAATAAAAATGAACTCATGACACATACAACAACATGAATTAGCCTCAAAAAAAATTGTCAGTGAAAAAAGTTAGACACAAAAGCCTACATATTGTATGATTCTATTTATATAAAATTTCTAGTTGAAGCAAATCTATAAAACAACACATCAAGGCTTCCCTGGTGGCACAGTGGTTGAGAGTCTGCCTGCCGATGCAGGGAACACGGGTTCGAGCCCTGGTCTGGGAGGATCCCACATGCCGTGGAGCAACTAGGCCCGTGAGCCACAACTACTGAGCCTGCGCGTCTGGAGCCTGTGCTCCGCAACAAGAAAGGCCACGACAGTGAGAGGCCCGCGCACCGCGATGAAGAGTGGCCCCCGCTTGTCACAACTAGAAAAAGCCGTCGCACAGAAACGAAGACCCAACACAGCAAACATAAATAAATTAATTAATAAACTCCTACCCCCAACATATTCTTTAAAAAGAAAACAAAACATCAGTGATTCCCCATGGCTTGGGGTTATAGTGAGGACTGACTATAAATGGACCCAGAAAATATTTTGTGGATGATGGAAATGTTTTAGATCTGGATTATGGTGATGATTCTACAATTATATAAATTTACTAAAAATCATTGACTTATAATAAGTGAATTTTATGCTGTTTAAATTACACTTCAAAAAAGTTATTTGTAAAGGGGCAATAAAGCTTCTCCAATAGATCTTCATCAGGCAACAAAATTCTAATAGCAGACAAAATTCACTTGTATACAAAGTGTGAATCACTAGCAGGGGTAAGGGAGGCAAAATTGCTGGAGTCAAGAAATATTTCTAGGAATCACGTTATTAACAAAGAAATGAGAATGACAGCTATTTAGTTAATATAATTTATTGTCTCCTAAGCTTCTTCCGCTCACATGAATATGATGTATACATGTGGTCATGCAGGAGCCATCACATTTAGTCTGAATTTGTAATAATAACAGTAATGGAAACACGAATGTGGGCAAGGCTCTCAATGTGTTTTTTCACTAACGTGCACAGGCAAGCTCATATCTCTGCCTCTAAGCCCAGACTCTCCTTCCAAAGATTGTTTAATGAGTCAGTCAGAGCTCTGTACAACTTAGAAGGGCAAGAGGAGGGTGATGAAGGGCAGGAATCCCAACATAATTAAAACAGGGTGCATTCCTTTAAAATTGTTAATAATGAGCCCAGAAAAGATATTTTTTGCCAACATTTATTGTATCTCCTACAATTTAAGCCTTAATGTACTAGGTTCTATAAAAAAAAAAAGAAAGAAAAAGAAAGGGCTAATTTAATTTGTAATTTGAGAGATACTTAAGAGTTGTTTAGGAAAAGTAAGACGCGGAGATTACCTTCCTCCCCACAGATACATCAGAAATACCTCTACACGTGGAACTGCTCCTATAGAACGCTGGCAGACCTCAGACCTCCCAAAAGGCAAGAAATACCCCACGTACCTGGGTAGGGCAAAAGAAAATACAGAGACAAAAGAATAGGGACGGGACCTGCACCAGTGGGAGGGAGCTGTGAAGTAGGAATGGTTTCCACACAGTAGAAGCTCCTTCGCGGGCGCAGGGCGGGTGGCAGAGTGGGGCAGCTTTGGAGCGACGGAGGAGAGCACAGCAACAGGGGTGCGGAAGGCAAAGCGGAGAGATTCCCGCACAGAGGATCAGTGCTGACCTGCACTCACCAGCCCGAGAGGCTTATCTGCTCACCCACTGGGGCGGGCAGGGGCTGGGAGCCGAGGCTCGGGCTTCGGTTTTATCCCAGGGAAAAGACTGGGGTTGGCGACGTGAGCACAGCCTGAAGGGGGCTAGTACGCCACGGATAGCCGGGAGGGAGTCCGGGGAAAAGTCTGGACCTGCCAAAGAGGCAAGAGACTTTTCTTCCCTCTTTGTTTCCTGGTGGGCGAGGAGAGGGGATTAAGAACCCTGCTTAAAGGAGCTCCAAAGACGGGCACGAGCCACGGCTATCACCGCGGACCACAAGAGACGGGCATGAGACGCTAAGGCTGCTGCTGCCGCCACCAAGAAGCCTGTGTGCGAGCACAGGTCACTCTCCACACCTCACCTCCCAGGAGCCTGTGCAGCCCGCCACTGCCAGGGTCCCGGGATCCAGGGACAACTTACCCGGGAGAACGCACAGCACGCCTCAGGCTGCTGCAACCTCATGCTGGCCTCTGCCGCCGCAGGCTCGCGCCGTATCCGTACCCCTCCCTCCCCGCCGGCCTGAGTGAGCCAGAGCCCCGGAAGCAGCTGCTCCTTTAACCCCGTCCTGGCTGAGCGAAGAACAGACGCCCTCCAGCGACCTACACGCAGAGGCGGGGCCAAATCCAAAGCTGAACCCTGGGAGCTGTGCGAACAAAGAAGAGAAGGGGAAATCTCTCCCAGCAGCCTCAGGAGCAGGGGATTAAATCTCCACAATCAACTTGATGTACCCTGCAGCTGTGGAATACCTGAATAGACAACAAATCATCCCAAATTGAGGAGGTGGACTTTGGGAGCAAGATAGATTATTTTTTCCCCTTTTCCTCTTTTTGTGACTGTGTATGTGTATGCTTCTGTGTGAGATATTGTCTGTATAGTTTTGCTTTCCCCATTTGTCCTAGGGTTCTGTCTGACAGTCTCTGGGGTTTTTTTTAACTTAAAAAAAATTTTTTTTTCTTAATAATTATATTTGATATTTTATTTTAATAACTTTATTTTATCTTACTTTATTTCATTTTATTTTATCCTCTTTCTTTCTACTTTTTCTCCCTTTTATTCTGAGCCATGTGGATGAAAGGCTCTTGGTGCTCCAGCCAGGAGTCAGTGCTGTGCCTCTGAGGTGGGAGAGCCAACTTCAGGACACTGGTCCACAAGAGGCCTCCCAGCTCCACATAATATCAAACGGCGATAATCTCCCAGAGATCTCCATCTCAACACCAAGACCCAGCTTCACTCAACGACCAGCAAGCTACAGTGCTGGACACTCCATGCTAAACAACTAGCAAGACAGGAACACAACCCCACCCATTAGCAGAGAGGCTGCCTAAAATCATAATAAGGCCACAGACACCCCAAAACACACCACCAGATGTGGACCTGCTCACCAGAAAGACAAGATCCAGCCTCATCCACCAGAACACAGGCACTAGTCCCCTCCACCAGGAAGCCTACACAACTCACTGAACCAACTTTAGCCACTGGGGACAGACACCAAAAACAACAGGAACTAGGAACCTGCAGCCTGCAAAAAGGAGACCCAAACACAGTAAGATAAGCAAAATGAAAAGACAGAAAAACACATAGCAGATGAAGGAGCAAAGTAAAAACCCACCAGACCTAACAAATGAAGAGGAAGTAGGCAATCTACCTGAAAAAGAATTCAGAATAATGATAGTAAACATAATCCAAAATCTTGGAAACAGAATACAGAAAATGCAAGAAACATTTAACAAGGACCTAGAAGAACTAAAGAGGAAACAAGCAATGATGAACAACACAATAAATGAAATTAAAAATACTCTAGAAGGAATCAATAGCAGAATAACTGAGGCAGAAGAATGGATAAGTGACCTGGAAGATAAAATAGTGGAAATAACTACTGCAGAGCAGAATAAAGAAAAAAGAATGAAAAGAACTGAGGATAGTCTCAGAGACCTCTGGGACAACATTAAACACACCAACATTCGAATAATAGGTGTCCCAGAAGAAGAAGAGAAAAGGAAATGGACTGAGAAAATATTTGAAGAGATTATAGTTGAAAACTTCCCTAATATGGGAAAGGAAATAGTTAATCAAGTCCAGGAAGCACAGAGAGTCCCATACAGGATAAATTTAAGGAGAAATACGCCAAGACACATATTAATCAAACTGTCAAAAATTAAATACAAAGAAAACATATTAAAAGCAGCAAGGGAAAAACAACAAATAACACACAAGTGAATCCCCATAAGGTTAACAGCTGATCTTTCAGCAGAAACTCTGCAAGCCAGAAGGGACTGGCAGGACATATTTAAAGTGATGAAGGAGAAAAACCTACAACCAAACTACTCTACACAGCAAGGATCTCATTCAGATTTGATGGAGAAATTAAAACCTTTACAGACAAGCAAAAGCCGAGAGAGTTCAGCACCACCAAACCAGCTTTACAACAAATGCTAAAGGAACTTCTCTAGGAAAGAAACACAAGAGAAGGAAAAGACCTACAATAACAAACCCAAAACAATTAAGAAAATGGGAATAGGAACATATATATCGATAATTACCTTAAATGTAAATGGATTAAATGCTCCAACCAAAAGACAAAGATTGGCTGAAAGGATACAAAAACAAGACCCATATATATACTGTCTACAAGAGACCCACTTCAGACCCAGAGACACAGGGACAAAGACCAATATCACATTCAAGCTCCATATTATGGATATATTTGGCTGGATAATTCATTATTATGGGGGGCTATTCTGCGCAATGAATGATGCATTGCAGCATCCCTGGTCTCTACCCAGTAAACACCCATAGCACTTCCCCAGTCAGGCAACCAAAAATGCCCCCAGAAATTGACAAATTTCCTCTGGGAGCAAAATTGCCCACAGCTGAGAACCAATGGTCTAAATAATCAATCCAAATTCGTTAGAGTAGTCAAAAGATTGCATAAGAACTTTGAAAAAGTATAATGTCTCTCACCATCAAATTGTCCACATAAACTATAAATCTGTTGATACCTAGAAAATGCAGAGTGAGTGTTTTGGAAAGTAAAGACATTTGCAAGAAGGAAAGTATCATTACTTCTGTTTTATTGCATCAGCAAACTCCAACATCAAGAACAGTGAATGAGGAAAATGAGTTGTTCTATACATTCAAACTGCATAAAAAGAGACTGATTTTTACCACATGGCCGATCCCAATATATGCTAAATAAATTGGCTTTATTATGAAATATTAGTGACATGTCAAAAGACAAAATCCAAAATTTGTACCCAATCAAATTTTATCACCACATTTGACTGCAAAGCCCCACAGGACACAGAGACTGTCACTAAATTAAACCATCAAAGTGAAAAGAGACACAATGTGCTCACTTTTGATGAGTAATGTGATAGACATTAAAGTTCTCTTCAGTAAACTAACACTCTGTTCTAACTGCATCCTATTCACCTTGTTGGTGAGGGAAGAATCCACCATTCCAAATGGTACAAGATGGTCAAATGCACAACACAAAACATTGGAAAGACAAAATAACAGTTATAGTCACATATACTCACATTCTGGGGGAGAATGACACTGCATACCATGTACAGCCACACTGGGGTTGCAATCAGGAACAGAACAAGCAGGGGCCCTGGGGGGAAGGCTTTGTAGTAACAAGAGGGTGGGAGTGATCTTTGGTTCCCGTATGAGGATGTGACTGGCTTGTTTGAAAAAACTCATGGGTTGGCAGGGAAGTGAATCTGTTTAGTTGAGGGCTGAGAGGAAGGCACTGTTCTGGCTGACAGAGAACCAGCCCAGTGGGGAGCTCTTCATGCTAAGTGGTGCTGGGAGGGTTGCACCTGTGGCAAGAATGGGACCTCATGGTAACATCAGACAGGTGAAAGTGATGTGTGATGCCTCCTTATCTTAAAGGCAAACAGAAAACCAAGTGACAGGAATAGCTTTCCAGCATGAGTTAGCTGTGTTAAAGCTTTTCAAAAGAGAAATGGGTCTAAAAAGAAAAGACCTGAAAAATTCCAGCATGTTTTCAAGACTTTTTTCTTTTTGAACATCTTTATTGGAGTATAATTGCTCTACAATGGTGCATCAGCTTCTGCTGTAAAACAAAGTGAATAATCAGCCATATGTATACACATATCCCGATATCCCCTCCCTCTTGCGTCTCCCTCCCACCCTCCCTATGCCACCACTCTAGGTGGTCACAAAGCACCGAGCTGATCTCCCTGTGCTATGCGGCTGCTTCCCACTAGCTATCTATTTTACATTTGGTAGCATATATATGTCCATGCGACTCTCTCACTTCATCCCAGCTTACCCTTCCCCCTCCCTGTGTCCTCAAGTCCCTGCCCTACATATGCATCTTTATTCCTGTCCTGTCCAGAGGTTCTTCAGAACCTTTTTTTTAGATTCCATATATATGTGTTAGCATATGGTATTTGTTTTTCTCTTTCTGACTTACTTCACTCTGTAGGACAGACTCTAGGTCCATCCATCTCACTACAAATAACTCAATTTCATTTCTTTTTATGGCTGGGTAATATTCCATTTTATATATGTGCCACATCTTCTTTATCCATTCATCGGTCGATGGACACTTAGGTTGCTTCCATGTCCTGACTATTGTAACTAGTGCTGCATTGAATATTGTGGTACATGACTCTTTTTGAATTATGGTTTTCTCAGGGTATATACCCAGTAGTGGGATTGCTGGGTCAGATGGTAGTTCTATTTGTAGTTTTTTAAGGAACCTCCATACTGTTCTCCATAGTGGCTGTATCAACTTACATTCCCACCAACAGTGCAAGAGGGTTCCCTTTTCTCCACACCCTCTCCAGTATTTATTGTTTGTAGATTTTTTTGATGATAGCCATTCTGACTGGTGTGACGTGATACCTCATTGTAGTTTTGATTTGTATTTCTCCAATGATTAGTGATGTTGAGCATTCTTTCATGTGTTTGTTGGCAATCTGTAGATCTTCTTTGGAGAAATGTCTATTTAGGTCTTCTGCCCATTTTTGGATTGGGTTGTTTGTTTTTTTGATATTGAGCTGCTTGTATATTTTGGAGATTAATCCTTTGTCAGTTGCTTCATTTGCAAATATTTTCTCCCATTCTAAGTGTTGTCTTTTGGTCTTGTTTATGGTTTCCTTTGCTGTGCTAAAGTTTTATTAGGTCCCATTTGTTTATTTTTGTTTTTATTTCCATTTCTCTAGGATGTGGGTCAAAAAGGATCTTGCTGTGATTTATGTCATAGAGTGTTCTGCCTATGTTTTCCTCTAAGAGTTTTTTGGGTTTTTTTTTGTTTGTTTGTTTTTTTGCGGTACGCAGGCCTCTCACTGTTGTGGCCTCTCCCTTTGCAGAGCACAGGCTCTGGACACGCAGGCTCAGCAGCCATGGCTCACGGGCCCAGCCGCTCCACGGCATGTGGTATCTTCCCAGACTGGGACACGAACCCGTGTCCCCTGCATAGGCAGGCGGACTCTCAACCCCTGTGCCACCAGGGAAGCCCTCCTCTAAGAGTTTTATAGTGTCTGCCCTTACATTTAGGTCTTTAAACCATTTTGAGCTT
This sequence comes from Phocoena phocoena, assembly GCF_963924675.1. Lineage (NCBI taxonomy): Eukaryota > Metazoa > Chordata > Mammalia > Artiodactyla > Phocoenidae > Phocoena > Phocoena phocoena. The sequence continues at coordinate 38,338,629 of NC_089220.1, read as the reverse complement.
ATTTTTGTGTATGCTGTTAGGAAGTGTTCTAATTTTATTCTTCTACCTGTAGCTGTCCAGTTTTCCCAGCACCAATTATTGAATATGCTGTTCTTCCTCCATTGTATATCCTTGCCTCCTTTATCAAAGATAAGTTGCCCATATGTGTGTGGGTTTATCTCTGGGCTTTCTATCCTGTTCCATTGATCTATATTTCTGTTTTTGTGCCAGTACCATACTGTCTTGATTAATGTAGCTTTGTAATATAGTCTGAAGTCAGGGAGCCTGATTCCTCCAGCTCCATTTTTCTTTCTCAACATTACTTTGGCTTTTCAGGGTCTTTTGTGTTTCTATACAACTTGTGAAAATTTTTTTCTAGTTCTGTAAAAAATGCCATTGGCTGTTTGACAGGGATTGTATGGAATCTGTAGATTGCCTTGGGTAGTAGAGTCATTTTCACAATGTTGATTCTCCCAATCCAAGGACATGGTATATCTCTCCATCTGTTTATATCATCTTTAATTTCTTTCATCACTGTCTTATAGTTTTCGGCATACAGGTCTTTTGTCCCCTTAGGTGGGTTTATTCCTAGGTATTTTATTCTTTCTGTTGCAGTGGTAAATTGGAGTGTTTCCTTAATTTCTCCTTCAGATTTTTCAGCATTAGTGTATAGGAATGTAAGAGATTTCTATGCATTAATTTGTATCCTGCTACTTTACCAAATTCATTGATTAGCTCTAGTAGTTTTCTGGTAGCACCTTCAGGATTCCTGATGTATAGTATCATGTCATCTGCAAACAGTGACATCTTTATTTCTTCTTTTCCCATATTGATTCCTTTTATTTCTTTTTCTTCCATGATTGCTGTGGGTAAAACTTCCAAAACTATGTTGAATAATAGTGTGAGAGTGAGCAACCTTGTCTTGTTCTTGATTTTAGTGGAAATGCTTTCAGTTTCTCACCATTGAGAATGATGTTGGCTGTGGGTTTGTCATATATGGCCTTTATTATGTTGAGGTGAGTTGCCCACTTTCTGGAGAGTTTTTATCATAAAGGGGAGAGTTTTTATCATAAAGGGGTTGAGTTTTGCTGAAATCTTTTTCTGCATCTATTGCGATGGTCATATGGTTTTTCTGCTTCAGTTTGATAATATGGTTTATCACATTGATTGATTTGCATATATTGTAGAATCCTTGCATTCCTGGGATAAACGCCCCTTGATCAGGGTGTATGATCCTTTTAATGTGCTGTTGGATTCTGTTTGCTAGTATTTTGTTGAGAATATTTGCATCTATGTTCATCAGTGATATTGGCCTGTAGTTTTCTTTTTTGGTGACATCTTTGTCTGGTTTTGGTAGCAGGGTGTTAGTGGCCTCATAGAATGAGTCTGGGAGTGTTCCTCCCTCTGCTATATTTTGGAAGAGTTTGAGAAGGATAGGTGTTAGCTCTTCTCTAAATGTTTGATAGAATTCGCCTGTGAAGCCATCTGGTCCTGGGCTTTAGTTTGTTGGAAGATTTTTAATCACTGTTTCAATTTCAGTGCTTGTGATTGGTCTGTTTATATTTTCTATTTCTTCCTGGTTCAGTCTAGGAAGGTTGTGCTTTTCTACAAATTTGTCCATTTCTTCCAGGTTGTCCATTTTATTGGCATATAGTTGCTTGTAGTAATCTCTCATTATTCTTTGTATTTCTGCAATGTCAGTTGTTACTTACTGATTTGAATCTTCTCCTTTTTTTCCTGGCTAATGGCTTACCAATACTGTTTATCTTCTCAAAGAACCAGCTTTTAGTTTTATTGAATTTTGCTATCGTTTCCTTCATTTGCTTTTTCATTTATTTCTGATCTGATCTTTATGATTTCTTTCCTTCTGCTAACTTTGGGGTTTTTTTGTTCTTATTTCTCTAATTGCTTTAGGTGTAAGGTTAGGTTGTTTATCAGAGATTTTTCTTGTTTCTTGAGGTAGGATTTTATTGCTATAAACTTCCCTCTTAGAACTGCTTTTGCTGCATCCCATAGGTTTTGGGTCATCATGTTTTCATTGTCCTTTGTTTCTAGGTATTTTTTTGTTTCCTCTTTGATTTCTTCAGTGATCTCTTGGTTATTTAGTAGTGTATTTTTTATCCTCCATGTGTTTGTATTTTTTACAGGTTTTTTTCTGTAATTGATATCTAGTCTCATACGTTGTGGTCAGAAAAGATACGTGATAAGATTTCAATTTTCTTAAATTTACCGAGGCTTGATTTGTGATCCAAGATATTATCTATCCTGGAGAATGTTCCATGAGAACTTGATGTTGTTTTTGGATGGAATGCCCTATAAATATCAGTTAAGTCCATCATGTTTAATGTTTCATTTAAAGCTTGTGTTTCCTTCTTTATTTTCATTTTGGATGATCTGTCCATTGGTGAAAGTGGGGTGTTAAAGTCCTGTACTATGATTGTGTTACTCTTGATTTCCCCTATTGTGGCTTTCATCATTTCCCTTATGTATTGAGCTGTCCCTATGTTGGGTGCATAAATGTTTACAATTTTATATCTTCTTCTTGGATTGATCCCTTGATCATTATGTAGTGTCCTTCTTTGTGTCTTGTAATAGTCTTTATTTTAAGGTCCATTTTGTCTGATATGAGAATTGCTACTCCAGGTTTCTTTTGATTTCCATTTGCATGGAATATCTTTTTCCATCCCCTCACTTTCAGTCTGTATGTGTCCCTAGGTCTGAAGTGGGTCTCTTGTAGACAGTGTATATATGGGTCTTGTTCTTGTATCTATTCAGCCAGTCTGTGTCTTTTGGTTGGAGCATTTAATCCATTTACATTCAAGGTAGTTATCAATATGTATGTTCGTATTACCATTTTCTTAATTGTTTTGGGTTTGTAATTGTAGGTTTTTTCCTTCTCTTGTGTTCCCTGCCTAGAGAAGTTCCTTTATCATTTGTTGTAAAGCTGGTTGGTGATGCTGAATTCTGTTAGCTTTTGCTTGTCTGTAAAGGTTTTAATTTCTCCATTGAATCTGAATGAGATCCTTGCTGGGTAGAGTAATCTTGGTTGTAGGTTTTTCCCCTTCATTACTTTAAATATGTCCTGCCACTCCCTTCTGGCTTGCAGAGTTTCTGCTGAACAATCAGCTGTTAATCTTATGGGGATTCCCTTGTTGCTATTCCCTAGCTGCTTTTGATATTTTGTCTTTGTATTTAATTTTTGATAGTTAGATTACTATTTGTCTCAGTATGTTTCTCCTTGGATTTATCCTGTATGGGACTCTCTGTGCTTCCTGGACTTGATTCATTATTTCCTTTCCCATATTAGGGAAGTTTTCAACTATAATCTCTTCAAATATTTTCTCAGGCCCTTTTATTTCTCTTCTTCTTCTGGTACCACTATAATTCAAATGTTAGTGTGTTTAATGTTGTCCCAGAGGTCTCTTAGACTGTCCTCAATTCTTTTCATTCTTTTTTGTTTATTCTGCTCTGTGGTAGTTATTTCCAATATTTTATCTTCCAGGTCTCTTATTCATTCTTCTGCCTCAGTTATTCTGCTATTGATTCCTTCTAGAGAATTTTTAATTTCATTTATTGTGTTGCTCATCATTGTTTGTTTGCTGTTTAGTTCTTCTAGTCCTTGTTAAACGTTTCTTGTATTTTCTCCATTCTATTTCCAAGAGTTTGGATCAGCTTTACTATCATTGCTCTGAATTCTTTTTCAGGTAGGCCACCTATTTCCTCTTCATTTCTTTGGTTTGGTAAGTTTTTACCTTGCTCCTTCATCGTCTGTGTATTTCTCTGTCTTCTCATTTTGCTTAACTTACTATGTTTGGGGTCTCCTTTTCACAGGCTGCAGGTTCGTAGTTCCCATTGTTTTTGGTGTTTGTCCCCAGTGGGTAAGGTTCATTCAGTGGGTTGTGTAGGTTTCCTGGTGGAGGGGACCGGTGCCTGTGTTCTGGTGGTTGAGGCTGGGTCTCGTCTTTCTGCTGGGCAGGACTGCACCTGGTGGTGTGTTTCGGGGTGTCTGTGAACTTAGTATGATTTTAGGCAGCCTCTCTGCTAATGGGTGGGGTTGTGTTCCTGTCTTGCTAGTTGTTTAGCATAGGGTGTCCAGCACTAAAGCTTGCTGGTTGATGAGTGGAGCTGGGTCTTATCGTTGAGATGCAGATACCTGGGAGAGCTCTCGCCAACTGGTATTTCGTGGGGCCGGGAGGTCTCTGGTGGACCAATGTCCTGAATTTGGCTCTCCCACCTCAGAGCCTCAGGCCTGACAGCCAGCTGGAGCACCAAGACCCTGTCAGCCACACAGCTGGAGAAGATGCACTATGAGTTGGGTGTCAGCCACTGCCCTGTGTAGCTCTGTCTCAGCTGTCTCCAAAGGTCCCCCAGATACATTGGGTTATTCCCCCTTTCCTCAGAACTTGCACATGCCAGTCTGGGATTTGTATATATCCTCCTGATACTCTTCACTGAAATACCTTGCCTTCATGGTGGTGAGAGATATGCTAATAGTGTTGGTTCTCTTCAGTTGAGAGACTGGGACAGTGAAAGCCTTCATGTGGCCAAGTCAGGAGCCACTGGCCAACGGTCCCAAAGTGATAACATGTCAGATTCCAGAGGCATTCTGCAGCTCCCGAGCAGTAGTCCCAAGCAGCTGCTCCCTCAGGGGCAGCACTCTGACCAGGGACCTCGGTGGGGCCCTCAAACGAGGATTTCTGCTAGCCCTAGAGCCTGACTTGCCCACCCAGGCAAGGAGCTGAGAAGAGCATCTTCTAGCCCCATCTCACCAGTGCAGCGGATACCTCCCTTTCAAGACTTTTAATTGTAGTAACTGCAATGGGCACAGGGCATACTTCTAAGCATTGAGGGAAGGTATAAAGAAAGAAGATTTTTTTTCCTTAAAAAGCTTCATGTCTACATCCTTGGAGAATTCTGCACTGATCTCAGTACTCCTGTGGGGCTTTTCCACACGGATCACTGTGCAAAGGAGAAACTAAGAGACAGACCACACACAATGATGAGACTGTACATTGTGTCCTGCCTTAGGAACAGCACAAGGCCAAACCCTGAAGTTCTGCGAGCAGTGATAATTTTCTGTGAGGACCGTGGACCATGAAAGAGCACCCCCCCCCAACAAATAATAGTAACATTTATTTCTACAAGTGCTTATATGTAAACCAGGTATCTAGTACAAGTCTGAGGGACACTTTGAGGCAAATAAAAACTTGATGTGGAGTCAGAACTCTGGCTTTGAAAACTTTCTCTGATACTTTCTAGTTATGTGAGCTTAGAAAAGGCTTTTAGTCGCCTACAGCCTGTGGCCTTGACTCTCTAATGGGGTCATTGGGGGCATTATACATGAAAGTAACTAGGACTTTATCTGACAAATGGTAGATAATTCTACTTATCTATCTATCCATCCATATACAACATACGAAATAGTGAGAATCTTGGTTCTATATCAAAGTCAATTTGAGTGAAACAGTAAAAACAGGTGCAAAAGCACAATAGATGTAATTCTGTATAAGCCACAGATATCCTGTCAGAGCATAGAAAGGAGGCTTAGTGAGGAGGATGCAGTTGCTGGTATTGAACTTTGGTCCAGTATAAACTCTCTAAATTGCCAACCGCACTTGTATCTAAATAAGTTGGGTGAATGTAACAACCTAAATGGGAAAATGTATAACTGAATCACTTTGCTGTATGCCTGAAACTATCACAACACTGTTAATCAACTCTACTCCCATATAAAATAAAAAGTTTAAATAAATAAATAAAGTTGGGTGAAAGTCCTAAACTAACTCAACAACTAGGAGCCTCTCTACTGCTTTAACATTAACTTTGGGAACTTATCTTATAGCTCTGAATCATAAATCAGAAAGAATGCTGAAACAGTATTTAACTTCCAGTTGGTGTAACAGAGATCTCATATTTTCACTGAAAGTAGAAATGTCAAATGGTACTGCTTTCTTGAGAATTTCAGATTAAATTAGGGCTATTACATAGTCCATAAGTTGAGGTTTTTAAAAAATATATTTTATTTCCTGAATTGGGAGGTAGGGCAGGAGACGGTGTGTGTGGTATGTGTTTGCCTTTATGGTTGACAGGGAAGTAAAATCACTCTAGCTGCTAGCCATGCCTGAACAAATTTTTACCTTTTCTGATTTTCTCTATTAAGAAGGTTAAAAAACCTGAAACTTCACTAGAAACTTGGTGTCAATGTGCGTTACTAATAGTTATGGCTCCTCAGTAAGTTCTAGGATCTACAGTTGACTACTGGGAAAATTAATAGTAAATAGAAAGAATCTCAAGTTTTGTATAACCGATTATACTTTTCAAAGCACTCTCACCAGGCTGCACAAAGAATAAAGTACCCACTAGCAAAAGAAAGGAGGAAGAGCAAGGCTCCTGGCAACCCCACCAGCACAGAAGTGTCTTTATCTGTTGCTGATGTGCTGAAAGGAAGCTCTCCTCCCTGCCCTCTGTCCTCTCAGACCCTGTCGTTTAGAGAGTTTAATGGTGATTGTTGGATGTCTCGCTTTAGTCCTCCTTTTTTTCCTTAGGCAGGCAGGGAGTCACAAAGCCTGCAGCTCAGGGTCACCTGCAGAGTGTTTCTTCTCCTCCCCCTGCTTAGAGCCCAGTGGAAAACTACAGGGAACAGCAGATAGTGTGCATGGGCAGCAGTGAAAGAACCAGGATTCTGAAAATCTCTCTTCTTTCTCTCTTTGCCCAGTTGTTAAGATTTGGGGGAGCGGTGTTAAGAGTGAAGAGCGTGGAAATTTAAAGAAGGTATGAAAAAGCTGAAATTCTTCCATCTCCCTAAGCCCAGGAATTGTTCTTAGCACTCTTGCCAATCAGTAAATTAAATAGCTCAAGGTCATTAGCATAAGCATTTCAACAGAATCTTGCTGTTTTTGTTACAATAGGACATTCACAGATGTGGAAGACAGCAAACCCTAAGATCCATACTTTGGGTGTAGCTGTATTTGGTCGGTTTGGTCATCATATCATACACAGAAGCAATGTTTGTTGTTGGGTTGAATGATTCCAGGTGACAAGATGCTAGCACTACTCCACCAGCAACTGACCATATTGAACACTGTTATTTATAAAGCATGACAGACATACATTTCCCCTTTTTATTGGAATAGTCCCAGTGAATTTTAAGAACTAAGGAAGGTATCCTCCCCAAACACACACACATATATACATACACACACATTTAAAGACTTAATTTTAAGTACCAGAAAACAGTAGAATCAGGTGAGATGGAAAGTAGTGTTTATTGCACCCCCATGGACTCACAGGAGACTAGAGGCCCAGAAGTTCCAGTTTCTGCTCCTCACACAGTAATCTGGGGTGGTCAGCAACTAGCCAATCTTTCTGTGTCTTCTTGAACTCTTTCGCGACTTGCAGCCTTAGCCAGATACAACAAACTTGATCTATTAAGTTCTGATTCTAAAACTCTTAGGTATACAGAGAGTATCATGATTGTAGGATACTAAATAATGATTAATATCAAAGGGAGAGTACACCTTTTCTGAGACACCTTTTTTAATTTAAGAAAATTGAAATTAAGGACACACAGCTTTAAGTCAATAGCACAGTCGGACAACTGTCGTTTCAGCAACACTCAGAGATGAGACTAGCAACGTTTTAGTAGCATTAGCTGAAATGTGTTTGTGTGTGTGTGTGTGTACGTGTGCTTGTGCTCATTGTGGAAAACCCACACAGCAATGTGATATAGTGGAACAGACACTGGACTTGGAATCAAGACAACTGAATTTTAATCCCAGCTCCTATTTAATTGCAATAACGATACATATAACTTTGGAGAATCGCTTACCCTCTCCAATCCTTGGTTTCTTAATTTCTTAAAGTAGGTGTGGTGCCGATTCATTTCCAACGTCCCTTCCAGCTGTAAAATGTCAGTTCTGGTTTTCTCACATTGGGCACATCTTTATTTAATCCAATTAAAGCACATTATGCTTATTTACCTAGAATAAGCAAAATGGATCTGACTTGTTTTCAACAGTCTTATAGAAAGCAAAACCCTCCTTGCTGGTTGGGAGTAGAAGCATACTAACATAAGAAGATTGAGAATTGGAAGGTTCATACATGCTCTGTTCTTCACCACACCCTCAGGAGAAAACATCCCATAGGACAAAAATTTCTCTCTCATCATCTTCTTAATCTCTTATAAATCCATAATATGGTTTATCACATCTTGAAAATAAGTATCTTTCTCAATTAAGTAACCAAACTTTCTCAATTTGGTAACCAAACTTACATGGAGAGATTGTAATATATTTCTGAGTGTGTGTGTGTGTAAGGAAAGAAGGAAAAAAGGGGGAAAGAGTGGAGGAAGCATTAATTACTGAATTTTGCGTAGAAAGTATGACACTACTTTGATATTCATTTAGTTGTGTGTGATCATCATATATCCTTGGCTCCTGTATAAGTGAGAGCAGACTCTAGAACCTCCACCCCCTATAAATACATCCGAATGCAACCATAGCAAAGACAAAGCTTTATTTAGTTGTCTCTCAATCAAAAATGTTACATTGCACAAAAAAAAATAGATACCAGTAACTCTTCAGTGATGTCCAAAAATGCACCTCTTAAACTGTGTTTCTTCAACTAGAAAAAAAATTGCATTCTCCTATAACAGCCTTTCTTTATTATATATTCAACCCTTACCTTTTAATGACTCAAGGGTTAGTGGCAGAACCATTAATGAATGTTTTGAAAAAATGAAAGTACTCTATTGTTCCATGTACATTCTTCCCCTATGCTTCTAAATTTCACAGACTGGGATAAACCTATAATGTTAGGAAAATAATAACATTTTTGATAGATTGATAGAATGAAGAAATATTAGAGAAATCCCATTTAAAAATAAAATTTTCTCCAAAATTCCATCCAGATTTTATTTTCCATCTTTCATGGAACAGAGATATCTTCTAATTCCAACAAACTTACTGCTGGGGTTTAAAATTTCAACTTCATATATATGACTCTAATTTTATTACGTATACTGTCAGTACAATTTATCAGAGGAAAAGTATTATAGAAGTTTAAAATAACATTTTAAACTAATATATCAAAGACTGTTTTCTCTGAACCCACTGCGCTTCATGTGTTTGTAATGGGGAGCTTTTCATTTACTAAACTAAATTCAAAACAACAATTTTCAACAAAGACTCAATTCAAACAAGTTCCATAAAATGCACATTTTATTCTGTATCATGAAAAAATATTCACATTTAAATAAATTGTGGAAAAAAACCCAAAGTTAATCCTCCCTGATGAAATACAGTTTATTGTGCTGAAACCCAGAATTCTTTTGGGTTAGAAACTTCCACCTGCCAATTCAATTTTTTTTAAATGATTGTGTCTTGAGAACAAATCTTAAGTAAAGCGATAATCACCACAAACTTCCCAGACACAATCAAATTTTGATCACAAGTATTCCAGAATTGACCCTAAAGTCACAAAGTTAAAAACATTTTCACACATTCTCTCAGCAATCAGGTGATGTCAACAGTACATAAAAAATTTCTATATTACACATTGCAATACCTTTGTTTAAGTAGAAAAAATGATTTTCTAAACATGAATTAAATTTTGAAAAGAGCAAACTAGTACTGCTTAGCATAAGGTATTAAAAACATCACATGAAGTTTTTGCATTATTTCCTTGGCCAATACATAAATCAATTGTTTCCAGTGAATTAACCCTTACAGATAGAGGCATTTTTAATACCCCAATTTCCCACCAATATGGTTGCAGTGGCAAAAACATTTACAAACTTTCAAAAATAAATTCCCATTGTAATATTAGTGTTATAGTCAGGAATTTGCAGTATAGTATACAAAATGCTGCAACTAATGTAAACAATGTCACTAGAGCATAGAATAAAAAGAAATCTATAGTTTTTAATATATCATAAATATGCACATTTTACTTTGTGTTGTCTGAGTACCAAGCACTTCTAGGAATCATTGCTTTTCCCATAAACAACAGTGGATGTGTAGGGTAGAAATGGGTCTAAACTGGTTTCCAATTTCAATGTGGTAACAATCATATTGTTCCTAATATAAAATGCATGTTTTATCTCTCTTTAACTGTGAATTGGATCTAAGGAGGAAGATGACTGCTCAATGGAAGACACCAGTGCTGCCAATAAGATGGAAGTGAACAAGACATTTATACCATCTTTGAAAAAGAACACTGAGAGTCATAACATGAAAACATTGCTGCACAGATCAAAAACCTATCCTTGCCACGATTTTCCTAAATCTGAAAGATTTTAAATAATCTTGATTTTAAATAAAAGTACATTTGGCTTTTGTATAAACTGACAATGCATGGCTGTGACATAATATACAATTATTAAAGACCCAGGTCTATCAAAATGTCTTTGACATGAAATTCAAAATGAATCATTATTGTGATTTTGCATAGTTTGCTAGCTATTCTTCCTGTTTGCTCAATCATGGCCTCATCAGGAATCTTTCCCATCATACTTTGGTTGGAAAAAATTGAAGAGCAAATGAGGGAGCCATGACACCAACACCTCTGTGACTTACAATAATCTTTATGTTGTTTTAATCACAAAGTCCAACTTCCCAATAGAGAGTCTGACCATGGAAGGAAGAGGTTAAATTCATGTCATCAAAGACGATTTAGCAGAGAAGGCGGATAAAATATTTGGCAGTGAAATACTTAATTCGGTTGCTATGAATACCCAATCTGGTTTATTCAGGCATCAATGTAGATATTTTGGCCTTGATTGGTCTGGTCATTCAACAGTTAGTAAATATGCATGAAGGAGAGAGTGGTCAGATCCTCTTGACTTTACTCCATGAAGATAGAGCCCAACCAGCCGAATGTTTATGGGCCTGGGCTTCTAGGTAAGAACTAGAAGTTCTAAACTCAGTTGATGGGGGAGCACTCATTTATATATGTATTAAAGCTCCAGTATTTGACAAACTTTGACACTGCTTCCTAACGTTTCATTAAAGTCTTAACTATGGTGTTGACAATGTGTTATCTCTAAATAAATAAATAAATAGTTAAGAGCATCACACAGAGAAAACACATTAAGAGAAAGTAACAGCTATACCTAACCCTCTTTTTTATTTTCCTCAGTTATAATTCTGGCCCAACTGTACTTTTAGGTCAATTGTTCTTTGAACAAATGCATTTAGATGTAGCACAAGTCATGACCATACTTAAATAGTAACACAGTGATAATGTAAAAGCCAGGGATGAAAGTGAGCTAACTATAAAAGCTTTATACAGTGTCACTGGGGTCCTCCCCAGTTGTTCTGAAAAAGGTAGAATGGTCTTTTCCATGGTTACCTCTTGCTGTATTGTCATCAAAGTGAAAACAAGATGGTTTGGGCTGAGGATCCCAGAGTATACTGTAATACCTTGTATTTTCTCCTTATCTCAAGACATTATCTTAAAAAAATCTCAATGGATAGAATAAATCACATTAAGAATATTAACATTTTTTTATTAGAGAAAATTATTTAAACTCTCTGAAGTAAATATACATACAAGAGGCTCATTAAATTTGGAAATAATACAAATTGCTATTCTAAGCTGAAACAGTTCATTTGGATAATGCATTTAATAGTAGTTTGGCCAAGAAGCCAACAGTGGTACAATTAAAAAAAAAAATTAAAAGATCTGCATAATCTACTTAAAATTCAGTGGGTCAAAAATAAATTTTAGAAATAAAATACTTCCATAGTCTCACCCAAACCCCAGTATTAAAAATTAAGAGAGATTATAGAAAAAAACCTGAATGTTTCTTGCTTTTCTTGACTATCATGCATTACCTCTTTGGGTTAAAATTCAGTTGGAAAAGGAAATGTTAATACCAGTGACCACAACTTGCCTCTTACTTATAACCACCTTTGGTGACTTACCTCTACTGGTAAGTTGTTGGGAGAAATAAAGGAAGATCTCATTACTGGGATAGGGTACCTTGTGCTTGCAATAGTTATGACTTCAACCTCTGTCATTTATTCTAACCTATTATGAAAAATAAAAATTTATACTTATATAATAGAGTGAAATTTTTAAAAATTATTTTAAATTCAGGAAACTTTAAAAGTACACGTCTTGAAATATCTGAAATTTGTGGTTGGGCTAGATAGCCCTTGCAAATGTCAGTATTTTATAAAGTGAAGTTTTCTCTCCAGGGTCTGCCTGCCTGTGTTAGAATCTCAATAGCTATGCTATTCTGACAAGTTCCCTCATCTATTCCCCAGCCGTAATATATATATATATATATTTTTTTTTTTTGATGACTAATGGAAGATCCAGACTTAGCCAATCCTTCTCATTGAGAAGGCTGCCCATACTTACACAGAACAGTCAATACATGTAAAGCAATGTACACCAGTAAAGCTAAGGGAAGACAAAAAAAATATTCTATATAAACTCACCAAAGTTGATCTGACTGCACCCATAAGCATTGCCAGTGACCATGCTTAGCTCTTCATGCACTAAACTGCGACCTCCATTATGCTCTTCTTTGTAGATCTGTTCCAAACGTGAAAATGCAAATCCTGATTTGGACTCCTGTGAACTCATGCAGTCTGGCACCACTGTCCTACTTAAAACCTGACTCTGTTTTTGTTCTGATCGTGTAGTCCCACATGTATCACCTCTTGATATGTTTTCCTAGACCAAGATAAGAAGAATATTTCCTATAATGTCAAATTAATCTATATCAACCCTCTAAATAATAATAAATGTCATGCCACACCTGTAAGAGTTTTTATTATCTAAGCTGCTAACAACATTTAGGCTGTTAAGTACAAAGTTTACACTGAGAGCAAGCTGACTGAAAATATTTATTTACATATGCAAATACATATGTAATATGACTGTGAGTTGGAATGCCAAGGGTCCATCACAGCGGATAAAAATATAAACGTTACTGACCACTTAGCAAATAACTCATAAGGATTACAACGCATAGTTAAAAGTCATGGTCAATGATGACCAATCCCTTTAAACCTCCTCTAATACTTCTTGAAAGTCTCAGGCATTTATAACTAGTCTTCCTTTAACTTGAGAAATTGTGTCTGTTTTCAAAATAATGCCTAATTCCTAATTTGTAATAACAATTTAAAAAATTGTGATTTGATGGAAAGATTAGAAAACCCAGTAAGAGATCTAAATATCTCTTGTAGTACATTAAAATTTCCCCTTTGTTTCTACATGCTCTTGTTATTTTCTTTACTCAAAGGGTCATGGCAAATGTAGCGACTGCAGGTTTGACTGTATCTCTTAGTTTACAAGACTGTCTTTGCAGAACAAACAATTGTTAACAAAATGAATCTCATTTTTGAAAATAAATTTTTACATGCTATTAAGTGGCTTCCTTGAGTCACCAATATTACTAATTACAAATTATAACTTTTTAAAATTAAAACACTCTCATTAGGATACAACATGAGTGGTTTTCTAATGTAATTCAAATGATTTCCCTTTTTTAAAACTGTTTTTTTCCAGTTCAAGATACACACTGAAAAAATGATTAGTCATTGGAAAGGATTCTTTCATAGTTAAAATTTTGTTATAAGAACATCTACCTATGTGGAGCCATTATCTTGAGAAAGTCATGATTACTTTCATACTAAAGTTGAAGATGAGCTATACCTTGAATATTCACCAAGTTGTTTACTTTTTCTCACAAAATTGAGAATTTCTGCTGAGCAGTATGATTAGGTAGAATAAGAAAAATCATAATATTTACATATGCCTTTTTCTCTTATTTCTCTCTTCCTTCTTAAAAGTTCTTCATTCTTTCCATGTTTATTTGATTAGTAGCTCTATATTCCCAGATAATTTTCAAGTCTTATACTTACATGCCATTGGCCAATAATTATTTAGCTACTTATGCCTTTCCCCACCAACCTCTGACCAGAGAAGTCTTCTCTAAAACCTAGAAGAATATTTAGAAAGTGCATCTTGGCTAGTCTGCTGTGAATGAAAAAAAAATAATTTGTCTTAATGTTATTTTCATCTGAGAGGAAGATGATTTTCCACTGACCTAATATCATCTTGGTGAAAGAAGGGAGCAGTTCTTACCTTCATTGTATTATTTATCAGTAGGGAAACTGAAGCCCCAGATACACCAAAAAAGAGTTAACTTGCCCAAAGTTACAGTGCAATTGTGGCAAAGCTAGATGCAGAATCCAAGACAGAGCTCAGATATTCATCCTAGGCTTGAATTCTAGTTTTCCAAAAAGTTGTTCTTTCTTCTCTCCCTTTCCGTCTAGACCACAAGAGAAATACACTTATCATAACAAAGTATGAGATACAACATTCACGTGATTACAAATATTCTTATTTTAAAGTTACCCATGTATGATATGTACATTCTAGACAAATTTTCTTATTACCTACATAAAATTTTGGAAGAGATAGATATCTTAAAAGAGAGTGGAATTTATTAGGGATATGACAAATAATTTCACTAGTAGCAGCCACTGCACACTTCAAAAACAGTCACTGTTCTGAAGACTAATTTTTTTTAAAAAAGGTTTCTAAAAGAATTTAGTTATTTAAAATAGAACAGCAAATGGGTCAGATCTCACAGGTGAACCAAATCTCCTTAAATTTAAGGATGGAAGCTCTGGTTTTCATTTGGGCTCCAATAAGATTAACTTTCAAAATGCAGTTTAATTAGTGGTCATAATTAATATTCTTAAAGTGCTGGGTAGTCCTGGAGTATATATTTGTTCTTAGGAGCAAGTTAAAATCCCAAATTTTCTAATTCTCTTGTTCTGATCTACATAATTTTTTTAACTGAATACTTAGGACACTCATACTTCTATACTTAATGTAAGATGAAACCAGTGTCATAATAAAAATTTTCCATTTTAACAATGAAGTATATGTCTCTATTCAACGTCTATGCCTGGACCATTCTAAGGACTATTTATGTCAATGTGGGACACGAGCAGCTTTGTCATTGTCATCTGCCTTTCATGTTCCTATTTGCCTTTTATCATAAGCTCCTCTATTTACTAGATCACATTTAGTGCAATAATATCCTAATACAGACTGATAAAACTTGTCGTTATGATATGCAGCTCACATTTCCGTTTTTGTTTGACTTCTGTTATCACAGTACATTACAACCACCTGTCCAGGGTACAGCATCTGATCTTATACATTATCATAGAAAAATATTGAAGGTGTATAAGTTGCCTTGGAAAATGTTCAAATTTTAAACACATATCTATTTACTCCTCTTATTCCATTGTTCAGAAAGATAATAATACAAAATTTTACTCTGGATGCACTGAGAGCATCTATACAGTACAAGAATAAAACATGCAGTCATCTGGTCCCCCAAAAGAGAATCTACTGTCTCTGTGCTGGTTGAGGCAACACAGAACATGATTGTATCATTATTGCACGTATTAAAGCAAGTGCTCACCCCTCATTCAAATCTGAGTAAGTTTGACTGGAAAGAGTTGTGGAATCTAGAAACCTAAAAGATTACTCTATATACAATGTTTGCTGAACACATGCATTCCTGCTGAAAACAGTAGAGTGCATTCAGCACTTCATCATATCATGCACACAGGAACAGAGGTGGCTGGAAAAGAATACTGTGATAACTGCACCACAAATAAGCAACCGATACTCTTCCCTTTTTTGTGACAACCTGAAGTAGTTCTAAAGTAGTTTCCTCTATATATGAACATCAATATTGTAGGTCAATTAGATGAAGCTCTGAGTCAATGTCAGAGCACAGCAGATATTAGCAACACTAATAAGCAAAGGCATGGATCACAACTACAAACCGCCCTGCTGTTTCACAGTCACTCATACCTTTACACCAACTGTTATTTCTGAAGCACATGGCTAAAGTTAAACTAACCATTTCTGTACTCAGATTATTTTTACCACGCACTTTGAAAGCTTAGCCAAGCTTGTCTCATACATGGTTAAATAGAAAATACCCTGCAATTCAATAAATATCTGAAGTCAAGAAGAAGGTACCATCCTCATCATAAAAGCAACAGAGTCTCAATTTCAATGTTGATTTCTTACACCATGGTTACCTCACTGTCTTGTGCCTATGGTAGGTAGATATTGTAGCATAGCATGGAGATGTGTTCCCCTGAAAACTTCCATTTTGAGAAATGGAAGCTATGGGCACAAAGAAAGGAAAATGGAACCCATGCACATAACATCTGTTCTGAGACTCCTGGATTAAAGAGGCACATCTTGTGGGCATGTGAAGAACCTCTAATACAAGTTCTAAAATATCAACTGCTTTTATAAATTACTTTGTTTCTCACTTCTCCAGTCTGATGGTCGTAACTTGTTTTTCAGTTCTGTTGTTTTTGTTTGGGGATCCTCAGAGATAGTTTAAAAAGCTCATAAGAATGGCTACAACACATCAAAATATCTCCTTTGATTTTGCTATCATCTTGTGTATGCTAACATATATTTACAGATGGTCATATATGTAATAATATACAAATTACTGCTATATATTTTCAACTTGATGCAAACATTAACTACCCTGCTCCTGCTGTTAACTGTCATGCATGCACCAATTTAAAAGTATGCCTCTCTGGTCAACTTTATAAACTTTAGTCAAAAGAAATAAAGTTTTCTAGGTTCTCACAAATGAGTGTGCATTTTATTCTCAATATACAGCATTTAAGAGTCTAGCTATACACAGCCTTTTGTTACTTTTTTTTTTTTGGTTGATAATAGGCACTTTCTAAGAAGAGAATTTGTGGCCCAAAAGACTCTGAAATTCAGTCTTTAGTACCGCCCTTTCATGAGCGGATCTGTCCGAGCTGTGGTAGTCTATTGTATCAACTCAGCAGAAGTCCAGCAGTAGAACTGTGTGCAAAAAAAGCTTTAGAAAATTGTAACCAGAATAAAATTATAGAAAAGCAGTTGTCTGAGTTGAGCAACTTAACGTCTACTATTTAGTTTTCTTTGTTTTCTAACCACATTTCATGTATTACCTCTATAAGCAGTTAAGAATCAGGTGTGAACAATTCTGTACCCATGTTTCATTCTTTCTAAGTCACAAATAAGCTACAGAAACTTGTCTATTTATATTCTTTTTTATTTTATATCATTCTAGTTTAATTTTTGATATGATTACTTAAATGTATTTTGTTTACTTGTTTCTTTGCTAAGAGCCTTTAACTTCACCCTTGAACAAGTTTTAAAAAAACAAAGTTAGAACATTCATCACCTTTGGAAAATCACCATCTCTAACATGAGTTGTTAAAAGGCCCTTTTACCCTGTGATGCAGTATTTCTATAATATACACTATATTAATAGTTTCATATTTATGGGGTTGATAAAAATCAGCTTAAAAGATGGTGGCTGTTATTTAAGACAGAGGGAGTAGGGATATCCTTACATAAGAGTTTATGATTACTATCTAAGTATAATGTTAAAAAAGGAGAGGTATAGTTGAGCAAAAATGCAATTCATGCACAAACCCCATAGCAATAAGTTCTCAGCATCCCACACAGCTATCTGACTGAGGCAACAAAACAGTCATTTAAATGGAGCAAAACACTGCCTATTGGGGAAAATAACCTAACACTAAGTTACAGAAAAATATCCTATGGAAAGGGATCACAAAATGGCACTAACATTTTAAAATGTTGAATGCTTCCCTGGCATTAATTTATAATTTTAACTTAACAGAAGAGTGAGGAAATGACAGCTCAATACAGTCGGCCTGAGATCAAATTTGTCATGGCAACATTGGCAGGTTGGACCCTGATTCTTTAACTATTACATTGCCTTGGTTAACAAAAATCATACCTTTTAAAAGTATAGAGATTATAAATAAATGTAAAGTGTACATGCAGTCAACTGCATAATATACAAGCGATATATATGTTTTTAATAATTATCTTCTTTGGCAGGCCAGAATCCAGCTGGACATGCAATATTTACATATCAAAATCCATATTGTGTTCATCATATTGAAAGCAAGTGAAAATATATGTATATACTGTATATACACACATACGTATATAGACGTATATACTGTTTTTAATATATTAACAAATATATATGTGTGTATATATATATATATATATATATATATATTAAAAGTGGATTTCATCTTTGTCAGATTCAGGTGACTCAGGCCTTGAAACACTAAAAATATCCTGACATGGTATTTGGGGAGGTACTTGGAGCGGCATCTGGGATTTGGGAGAAGAGGTCGGGGGCACACTTTTTTCTGAAAGTATTTTTAAAATTTCTGCCACCTGCTTCTCCAGGGCAGTCATTCTGCAGCTTAGCAGCTGAATGTCCTCTTTGAGTTCGTGTTTGACTTCCTGCAGTGTGGTCTGTAAGGCCTGCTCAGGGATGGGATAAAAGGGGTGCTTGGCATCAGCCTGGATGGGGCTATGCTCTAGAGGACTTCGCGCCTCCCCAGCCTTATCCAAAAGAAGGTCACTTTTTGTAATCCCACTGTCACAAGAATCTGTTTTTCTTAGTGGATTTTTGGTGACCCTGTTCTCTGAATCACTGCTCTTGGGGTCCTCGGAGAGTAGCCCCATTGACTCAGCTTTAGTGACATTATTCCAGTCTTCCTTCTTCTCCTCATGGGCTCCCATATTATTCTTGAGTCGCAGCCACCCTTTCCCATTTCCATTCTTCATTCTTATGGGGCTGTTGACTTTGAGACATTTGGGGTCAGCACCACCACTGGGCTTGAGTTCCATGGCATCACGGTTGTTTTGTTTGAGGGACTCGCTGGCTTTCACATAGGCCAGAGATGTCTGAATGGGCGTAATCTGTGACACGGTGACCACACTGGTGCCAGTGATGGAGGCTCCGTTCTGTAAGGAGCGGCTTTCTACCTGCAGCTGGTTCCGCTCAGGGTCACTCTGCGTTGATCCCTGATTCCGCAGCTCCTTCTGCTGCTTGAACTTCTGGAAGAGCTTTCTTACCGGGTGGTCCACGGGTATGCTGAGGGTGACCTCATTCTTTTGCCTGAGGCGCTCCTCCTCTTCTTTCTTCACATCACTGATTTTGCGGAAAATGATCTGTGGAGGGGGAGAGAGATAAAAAACATGATTATAAAAACAGTAGGCATAGAAGGAACTTACCTCAACATAATAAAGGCCATATATGACAAACCCACAGTCAACAGCATTCTCAATAGTGAAAAACTGAAACCACTTCCAGCAAGATTAGGGACAAGACTAGGTTGCCCACTCTCACCACTATTATTCAACATAGTTTTGGAAGTTTTAGGCACAGCAATCAGAGAAGAAAAAGAAATAAAAGGAATCCAAATAGGAAAAGAAGAAGTAAAGCTGTCACTGTTTGCAGATGACATGATACTATACATAGAGAATCCTTAAGATGCTACCAGAAAACTACTAGAGCTAATCAATGAATTTGGTAAAGTAGCAGGATACAAAATTAATGTACAGAAATCTCTTGCATTTCTATACACTAATGATGAGAAATCTGAAAGAGAAATTAAGGAAGCATTCTCATTTACCACTGCAACAAAAAGAATAAAATACCTAGGAATAAACCTACCTAAGGTAGCAAAAGACCTGTACTCAGAAAACTATAAGACACTGATGAAAGAAGTCAAAGATGATACAAACAGATGGAGAGATATACCATGTTCTTGGATTGGAAGAATCAACATTGTGAAAATGACACTACTACCCAAAGCAATCTACAGATTCAATGCAATCCCTATCAAACTACCAATAGCATTTTTCACAGAACTAGAACAAAAAAACTCACAATTTGTATGGAAACACAAAAGACCCCGAATAGCCAAAGCAGACTTGAGAACGAAAAACAGAGTTGGAGGAATCAGGCTTCCTGACTTCATACTATACTACAAAGCTACAGTAATCAAGACAGTATGGTACTGGCACAAAAACAGAAATATAGATCAATGGAACAGGATAGAAAGCCCAGAGATAAATCCACGCACATATGGTCACCTTATTTTTAATAAAAGAGGCAAGAATGTACAGTGGAGAAAAGACAGTCTCTTCAGTAAGTGGTGCTGGGAAAACTGGACAGCTACATGTAAAAGAATGAAATTAGAACACTCCCTAACACCATACACAAAAATAAACTCAAAATGGATTAAAGATCTAAATGTAAGGCCAGATACTATAAAACTCGTAGAGGAAAACAGAGGAAGAACACTCGACGACATAAATCACAGCAAGATCCTTTTTGATACCCCTCCTAGAGAAATGGAAATAAAAACAAAAATAAACAAGTGGGACCTAATGAAACTTAAAAGCTTTTGCACAGCAAAGGAAAGCATCAATAAGACGAAAAGACAACCCTCAGAATCAGAGAAAATATTTGCAAATGAAGCAACGGACAAAGGATTAATCTCCATGATATACAAGCAGCTCATGCAGCTCAATATCAAAAAAAACAAACAACCCAATCCAAAAATGGGCAGAAGACCTAAATAGACATTTCTCCAAAGAAGAGATATAGATTGCCAACAAATACATGAAAGAATGCTCAACATCACTAATCATTAGAGAAATGCACGTCAAAACTACAATGAGGTATCACCTCACACCAGTCAGAATGGCCATCATCAAAAAATCTACAAACAATAAATGCTGGAGAGGGTGTGGAGAAAAGGGAACCCTCCTGCACTGTTGGTGAGAATGTAAATTGATACAGCCACTATGGAGAACAGTATGGAGGTTCCTTAAAAAACTAAAATTAGAACTACCATATGACCCAGCAATCCACTACTGGACATATACCCTGAGAAAACCATAATTCAAAAAGAGTCATGTACCATAGTGTTCATTGCAGCACTATTTAGAACAGCCAGGACATGGAAGCTACCTAAGTGTCCATTGAAAGATGAATGGATAAAGAAGATGTGGTACATATATAGAATGGAATATTATTCAGCCATAAAAAGAAACAAAACTGAGTAATTTGTAATGAGGTCGATGGACCTAGAGTCTGTCATACAGAGTGACTTAAGTCAGAAAGAGAAAAACAAATACCGTATGCTAACACATATATATGGAAACTAAAAAAAAACAAAAAAGGTTCTGAAGAACCTTCGGGCAGGACAGGAATAAAGATGCAGACGTAGAGAATGGACTTGAGGACACAGGGAGGGGGAAGGGTAACCTGGGATGAAGTGAGAGAGTGGCATGGACACAGATACACTACCAAATGTAAAATAGATAGCTAGTGGGAAGAAGCTGCGTAGCACAGGGAGATCAGCTCGGTGCTTTGTGACCACCTAGAGGTGTGGGATAGGGAGGGTGGGAGGGAGATGCAAGAGGGAGGAGATATGGGGATATATATATATGTATAGCTGATTCACTTTGTTATACAGCAGAAACTAACACACCATTGTAAAGCAATTATACTCCAATGAAGATGTTAAAAAAATAATAAAAATAATAAAATTATCTTATTGAAAATAAATAAATAAAAACATATGACTTTATACTTGTGTGACAAGATACCAGTTGTACTTTGTTTTATAAAGAAAACCCTTGAAGATAGGGTAAGATGATTTCTAAAGGGAAAAATATTTCAATGCCAGTTAACAGATGCAATACACTTAAAATTCAACGTAGAAACACTGATGAAGCTTGCTTAGCTTACTCAGTTCCACTTCCTTGCATATCAGAGAGGGAGTATAGTAAAGAGACAACTGAAGAGAGCTATTTGCTTTCATGTTCATGTTCCCATTTCACAGAAAATATATAAATATATAAATGTAAACATTTATGTTAGTATATATATACATGTGTGTATACTTTTATGTGTAAGAAAACATTTATCTCTTAATTTTCCTTGCAGTACATCACTATTTTTTGTAAGGTTTTCTTTTGAATCATATAGATATGATCCAAAGCCATTTTTAATGCCATCCGCTGTTTAGAGGCCAAACGGTAAGAGTTCTAGGCTATAAAACGACTGAAAAGTTAAACAGTTTACCAACATAGCACCTGGGTTGGTTGGGAGGAGGGATTAAATTTATTTATGCGGCTCCAGAGGGCAGAACAAGGATTTATACTTAGAAGTTTCTGGAAGGTAAATACCAAGTCAGTATACAAATTTCATTTCCAACTACTACCTATTAATTGAATAAACTGCCTTGAAAATTCATGAAACTCACACCACTGAAATAGCCAAACAGAAATACGAATGTTGTCTGTGTAATACTTTCACTGAGGAGGAGGTTGGACTCTTCAAATTCCAATATTCTTTAAAATTCAAATATAACATTAAATACATAGTACATGTAGCATTAGATGACTATTCACAAATAAGTAAGCATAAATTTTATTAAAAGTATATTTTGAAAATAATACTGGGAAAAGTTACAACTCCATCAAGAGAAATTTAAAAGGCTAGGTAAGAAATTATTACCACTTATATTATCAGAGTTAGAAGTGAATTTGGTAAGCGTGAGATTTTTGCTCAGTCATCTAAAGAACAAAATAACTGCAGGTGAGGGTTATAAGGAATATTCACAAGGGAGTTATATTAATGTGCTTTCAGAATCAGACAATTTTATGACACTAGCAAAATTACTTACCTCCATCACCCTCTCTCATTAAGCTGTTGGTTAGATTAGAAATACATGTGAAGCACATAGTCTCCAGCACATAATAGACATTCAAAATATGCTGGTTGTCTCCCTTGAACTCTCGTAAAATACTTCCTGTTTGAAAACATTTTCATCACCTCTTGGAGATTCAGCAGCTTCCAGGAATAACATATAGTCATTGACCTTATACTAGAAACCAATACTAGTGATGATCACTGTAAACACAAAAGTCAAGGAGAAGCAATCCTCCATCTAAAAGCACATTTTCTAAATTAAGATTGATACACGAAATATAGCTTATCAAGTGGCAATAATTTGTATTTTAAAATAAATATTCTCTAAGTTCAATAACTGTCTATTAACACCAGCATACTTTTCCTTCTCTACTGGCACATGAAATTGGGTAGTTTTTAAAAATGTAATACTAATCTCTAAGTCTGACATCAAAGTTCTAGGAGTTTAATTAGAAGTCTTTCAAAGGGTTGACATGTTTCTTATGCTTCCTGAGTAAACAGGGCTTGTGCTAAACCTTCAAGATATTAACACTCTTTGGACAGGACAAATCAAAACATGGAAACACAGATACTCTATTCCTATATCATCCCCGTTCACTGAAAAGGGATTTACTTTGATTCCATCAACTGACATGACATCCTCCTTCCCACTCCGCTCTGACCTTGTTTGCCTTTTTAAAGGTAGTTACTTAACCTTGGAAAGACATAGCCTTAGTGCAGTGTGGTAACTGAGATTACCCTTCGTGTTTGGGGAAAAAAGCATCTATTTCAAATGAACAGTGGAGGAGGGCACATAGGGGTGTCAGATAAAATGCAGGACATCCATGCAATATTTAGGACACATGCTAAGAAATCATGCATTATTTATCTGAATGGGACATACTGATACTGCCATGTGAAGTTCACAGTTTATGAAAGATTTGGGGTTCCTGGAGACTGAGAATCTGTGGACATCTTAGGCCACAGCTTTATGTTTTAAATTTTCAATACAATGGCTAATAATTGCTTATAATTACAGTATGCTTACCAAGTTTGGGATGCTTTGTGATTTAAGGGTATAATGTACCCATGTAAAATATCAGAAGGAAAAGCCTTCTTTGTCCAGTTTCCCTTACCACCAGCCGGCCCCACCCCACCAAGAACCAACAAAGGCATTTGCACTGCTACTATTAAGTGGAGAACAAAGACTCCTAATGCCAAACTACTGAGAACAAAGAAAAAAAAAAATTTCTGTCACAGGGCCAGGCTGCCAGTCTGCATCAAGGGACAAATGAAACAGAACTGGGTTGGCATATTTTGCCACCAAGAAAATGTAAAATTAAATGAGAAGGAATGAGGTTTTGTATATGGAAGACAGAATCCTAAGAGTTCACACCTGGATTTGATAAACTATTTACAATAACCAGGCTTTTAAGCCAGAGGTCACTCTAAAAAAACTATTGGTTTGAATGGAGTTTACTGAATGAGACTAAATTTATTTTATTTCTTTTGACTGCAGAACAGAAATTATGGCTTATTGAAAAATACTTATAAAAATTTGCATATAACAAAGAGGTCACAAACATATTATCTCATTTAACTGTCATAACTACTCTATGAGATAGGTCCTATTATTCTGTTACGGAAGAGCAAACTGAGGCACAGAGTTTAAATGGTTTGCATTAGGTCACACAGCTAGTAAGTGGCCAGGATACAAATCCAAGGAGTCAGATTTCAAATAGTCTTAACCATTATACTCTACTGCAGCTCCTCAAAATAACTTTGACACCACCTTCTGGACTCTGTGAAAACCTGGATAGGTGAGTGGGTGAAGTAGGGAGTGATATAGTAGTTTAACATCCAACAGGTAACCCTTCATAGAGCATTTGCCATGATGAACCATCCCTCAAAGTGGTGAATTGAACAAACAATTGAAGCTCTGTGCTTGTTAAACAAGTAGAGAGTTGACAAATTCTTGCTGAGTAGAATCAGGTTCAAATCTTTGACCCACAAACCAATCTTTAAAGAATTTGAATCAGAATCCTTCAATTGTAAGAATAGAATGACATCCATTAAGAACTTATTTTCTAGTTGATGACAAAGCAAAACTTTCCTAATGCAAGGTAAGAGAATATAGGCCCTGAAATTAAAAACAAAAAAACAGGGTTGATTTTATTATATTTACAGGGTTTAAAGACTAATAATCTACTGAGGTGTCACAAGCAGTTGATCTATGTCTTACATGTAAAGCATGATAGCTTTTTGTTGTATCTTAAGTCATAAAAAATTTATTATATAACAAATAAGAAAACAAAACTCACTGTATTTCAAAACTTTTAAATATAATAAGCCATCCCTATAAGTCCTTATAGTTTTGAAGATCACTTTATGACCCTAAACTCCAAGTTTGAATAACAATCTATTTTTATTACTAAGGAGACTACATTTCATCATAAAAAAATAGGATGGAAATTATTCTACATTACTATTACAAGTGTGAACATTCTCAAATTATCTGAGCTCGTGCTGAATCTTTCCTTTGAAAGAAGTGCTTTTTACCTTTAACTTTTTAATCATGTAAAATAAAATGGTTCAAATTAATAAGGAATAGAAAGATTGATAAATTTTATTTAGTTAAACCTTCCAAAACAGTGTATAGTTTAGTTTAAAAACCTGCATGCTACTCTACTTTTTGGCAATTGAAAGAATCTTCAAACAATGAGTTTTCATAATCCAGTTGATTCCTACATTGGTAATGTGTCACACAGAAAGTAAAAATTTTCCTGTTAATTCAATAATTCAATACATAAGCTATATAGATGAATTCTGCTTAATGATAACATGGAAATGATGATGATGATTCCCTAGAAGGCAAAGATTAAAAAACAAAATCCCCCAAAACATTATTTTAGAAAATGTTAAAGGATCTGAGTGAAGTTCATAGGAGATCAACTTACATGAATTAAGTCATGTAAAAAAAATGTATATCCATGATTATCAACATGGTGTTTGATAATCAAATTAGCTTTTAAAAAATGCAACATTTGTTTTTTTTCTCAGTGTTAATAACCTAGAACCTTCTGCACTTGATGTATTCTGTGTCTTTTGCCCAATGGCAAATCAAATTGCTAATGAACACCAAAAAATTAAGGACAAAATTAAAAAAGAAAAATCATGAATCAGGCTATGATCCTAGCCACACATTTACTGGTAGAATGCACAACAGTCTGTACTCTTTCTATCAGCAAAGAGGTTTATTTCATTTAAGCTTTTCTTCTCCTTGCTTCATTAGGTTCTGGGGAGCCCATGCTAGAAGGTTTAATTTATTTAAACGATAAAATCTTCTTAAACTTAACAGGGAACATGGCCAACTGAGCTTTCCATTTCAAAAGTAGGACATCTGATCATAAAAGGGATATCAAAATTAAATAATTTGAATGTGTACTGAACTTTGAAATCCTATAAAGGCAAGGGAAAAAAAGGGGTTAGAATCATTTATTTAATGACATGGATTTAGTGTTATGTAATTTGGAGGATAGAGGTGTGCTCTCTGAAACGACCCATCACTTTCCAGATCTGTGAATTGACTAGGAATCTAGAGCTATATGCAATCAAGCAGCAGCTCCAGTTCATCTGATATTTAAGGATCTAGTTGGTTTGGTTCTTTGGTTCTTTTTACTGCTTCTGTAAACTTAGTCACTAATTCTAACTCTAGTCCTTTCAGTCATTCCAACCTGAACTAATACAACAAAGCGGTACTTATTAAACACTATCACGTATATATCAGAGGCTATAAACTTTTCTTAACACAGGCCACAGTGACAGAGCTGTGGTAGGTGAACATGCGTGACTGAAGGATAACAATGATGCATCACACTCTGCTTGAAATATGGTTGCCTTGCTTCATTTCAGCCACTCATAGATCTACAGGCTCTTCAGGGGCAAGGAATGTGTTACAGATCTAGTTTAGCCTCTTAGGTCCTAAATAAACTTTGAGGAATTAATTAATTAACTGATTAATGTAAAGAAAAAGGAAGGAAGGGAGGTGAGTAGAAAGGAAAAAGGAAGTGAGAAAAAGAATATGTTTTGATTTTGTTAATGCGTTGGGAAATGCCTAATGTGAATAAGGGTGGTGAGTAAGACGCAAATGCAGGACATTCTAGAATTCCTGATACAATTACATGTTTTTATAACTAAAGTTTTTTTTCATTAAAAAAATAATAAAATAAGGAAGCTAAAGTCTTCAAAACCAAGAATATAGCTGTTCCAAGGTAAAGCTGGCAAGGTTTAGATTCACTGTCTCAAATACTGCAGTAATCCATGATTTGTCCTCCTTGCCTCAATTTCTAGCTTCATTTCCCTTTATTCCATTCTTTGCTATTGTGTATCAGATATGATAGTGTCCCACGCAAAAAATCACAAAGTAAAACTAAAGCTCTTTAATAAAGTCAGCAAGCCTACAGTGGTTCAGTCTACCTGCCCCTCCAATCTCCATTTTCTCCAGTCTCACTTGACCTTAACAAACCAGCCACTGAATCACTTTGAGATCCAGAATCTAATACTGCACATATTGTTCTCTCTCCTCCTCCTAACCTGCTGGGGAGCTCCTACTTATCCTTTAATCCTCAACCCAACTGTGCTCTTCTTTATGAGGCAGGACCAGCTACATAATATGTAGGGCCAAATACAACATAAAAATTCAGGCCCTCTAACATCATGCTTAATGGTAAAATACTGAAAGCTCTCCCCTGAGTTCAGGAAAGAGAAAAGCATGTACCATCTTGCCACCCCTATTCATCATTGTGCTAAAGGTTCTAGCCAGAGAAATTGTCAAGAAAATGAAATAAAAGACATCCAGAATGAAAAAGAATTAAAACTATCTTGATTTGGAGATGACATGATTAGGTACACAGAAAATCCACACGTGCATGCACACACACACACACACAACTGTTAGAGCTAATAAAGGAGTTCAGCAAGAATACAGGATACAAAATCAATATAAAAGTTAGTTGTATTTCTATACACTAGTAATGAACTATCTGAAAATAAAGCTAATAAAATAACATCATTGAAAATAGCATCAAAGAGAACAGAATATTTAGGAAAAATGGTAACAAAATAAGTGTAGGACTTATACACAAAAACTATAAAACATTGTTGAAATAAATTAAAGAAGACCTAAATAAACAGAAAGACATCTCATGTTTATGGGTTGAAAGACTTAATATTGTTAACATGACAGTATTCCCCAAATTGATCTGTAGATTTAGTTCAATTCCTATCAAAATTATTACAGCTTATTTTTCAGAAATTGACAAGCTGATCCTAAAATTCAGGTGCAAATGCGAGGGACTCAGAATAGCTTAAAAAAAATCAAAATATATGAATGTAATCGGAGGATTCATACTTCCCAGTTTAAAGACTTATTACAACGAATTAGAGAAATGCAAATCAAAACTACGATGAGGTATCACCTCACACCAGTCAGAATGGCCATCATCAAAAAATCTACAAACTATAAATGCTGAAGAGGGTGTGGAGAAAAGGGAACCCTCCTACACTGTTGGTGGGAATGTAAATTGATACAGCCACTATGGAGAACAGGATGGAGGTTCCTTAAAAAACTAAAAATAGAACTACCATGTGACCCAGCAATCCAACTCCTGGGCATATACCTGGAGGAAACCATAATTCAAAAAGATACATGCACCCCAATGTTCATTGAAGCACTATTATAATAGCCAGGACATGGAAGCATCTTAAATGTCCATCAACAGAAGAATGGATAGAGAAGATATGGCACATATATACAATGGAATATTACTCAGCCATAAAAAAGAACAAAATAATACCATTTGCAGCCACATGGATGGACCTAGAGATAGTCATAGTGAGTGAAGTAAGCCAGACACAGAAAGACAAATATCATATGATATTGCTTATATGTATTATCTAAAAACAAGGGTGCAAATTAACTTATTTACAAAATAGAAGTAGAGTCATGGATGTAGAAAACAAGCTTATGGTTACGAGGGGATAAGAGGGCAGGGATAAACTGGGTGATTGGGACTGACATATACATACTATTTACTATATATAAAATAGATAACTAATAAGAACCTGCTGTACAGCACAGGGAACTCTACTCAATACTCTGTAATGGCCTATATGGGAAAAGAATCTAAGAAAAAAAAAAAATCCAGAACATGAGGAAAAGAACCTTGTTACAAAGCTATAGTAATCAAGACAGTGTGGTGCTAACATATATATCAATGGAATAGAACTAAGATAAATAAATAAATAAACACATAAATAAATAAATATACCTATGCATTTATGGTCAATTGCTTTTTGACAAGGATGCCAAGGGGGTTCAATGAAGAAAGATCAATCTTTTCAACAAATGGTGCTGGAGCAACTGCATATTTACAAATACAATATGAATATGGATGACAGCCTCATACCATATACAAAACTTAACTCCAAATGTATCAAAGACCTAAATGTAAGAGCTAAAACTATAAAATTCCTAGAAGAAATCCACAGCACAAATTTTAGTGACCTTGAACTAGGCAAAGCATTCTTAGACACCTAAATCTCAAGCTACCAAATATATTAAATAAATAAATTGGGCTTCACAAAAATTCAAAACTTTTTTGCTTCAAAGGACACTATCACAAAAGTAAAAAAACTCACAAAATGGGAGAAAATATTTGCAAATCATATACCTGATCTAGCATACAGAATATATAAAGACCTATAACGATTCAACAATTAAAACACAAAAAAATTTAAATTTAAAAATAGTTACAATAGCCAGAACATGGAAGCAACCTTAATGTCCATAAACAGATGAATGGATAAAGAAGATGTGGAACATATATACAATGTTAGTCATAAAAAAGAATTAGTCATAAAAAAATGAAATAATACCATTTGCAGCAACACAAATAGACCTAGAGATTATCATACTAAGTGAAGTAAGTCAGACAGAGAAAGACAAATATCATATGATATTGCTTATATGTGGAATCTAAAAAAGAAAATGATACGAATAAATTTATATACAAAACAGAAATAGACTCATAGATATAGAAAACAAACTTATGGTTACCAAAGGGGAAATGGTAGAGGCGGAAGGATAAATTAGGTGTGAGATTAACACATACACACTACTATATATAAAATAGATAACCAACAAGGACCTACTGTATAGCACAGGGAACTATACTCAATATTTTGTAATAACCTATAAGGGAAAACAATCTGAAAAAGAATATATACATATATATGTGTGTGTGTATATATATATATATATATATGTATATGTATGTATGTATAACTGAATCACTTTGCTGTACACCGGAAATTAACACAACATCGTGAGTCCACTATACTTCTATAAAAAATATATATATATATAAATGGTCAAAGAATTTGAATAGACATTTCCCCAAAGATGGTATACAAATGACCAATAGGCACATGAAAAGATGTTCAGTATAATTAATTAGTCATTAGGGAAATGCAAGTCAAAACCACAATGATATACATTTCACATCCTCTAGGATGGCTATAATTAAAAGATAACAAGTATTATTAATAACAGAAAATACCAAGTGTTGGGAGGATGTAGAGAAATTGGAACCCTCATTCATTGCTGGTGGGAATATTAAGTGCTACAGCCTCTGTGGAAAACAGCTTGGCAGTTTCCCAAAAAGTTAAACATAGAGTAGTCATACGACCCAGCAATTCCACTCCTAGGTGTACATCCAAAAAAATTAAAAACATACAGTCATGCAAAAACTTATACATGAATGTTCATAGTAGTATTATTCATGATAGACCAGAAGTAGAAACAACCTAAATATCTATTAATGGATGAATCAGCAAACAAAATGTGGTATAACTTTACAATGGAATATTACCCTGCCATAAAAGGAAACGAAGTACTGATACATGCTACACCTTGAAAATATGACCCTAAGCGAAAGAAGCCTAACACAAAACGTTATATATTGTATGATTTCACTTATATGAAGTGTATAGAATAGGCAAATTTAGTCAGAAAGTATATTAATGTTTTCCAGGGGCATGAGTATATGGGAAATGGGGAATGACTACCAGCAGCTGTGGGGTTTCTTTTTGGGATAATGAAAATGTTCTGGAATTAGATAGTGATGATGGTCGCACAACTTTGTGAATATACTAAAAAACACTGAATTGTACACTTAAAAATGGTGAATTGTATGGTGTGTGAATTATATCACTACAAAAAAAGCAGGTCTCCTTGTTCAAAATTATTAAGAATTTCAAGATAGCAGCAGCAGAGTATTCAACCAAGAGCAGGGCTCTTCTAAATGCAAGGCCTGCATGACTGCACGGGTCGGGCATCCATGAAGCTAGCCCTGCTGGGAGGCTTTCACTTACCGCCCCAGATAGAATTGGGTCCATCCTATTCTACACTCTAACGGCATTTATTTTGTGACACATTAATGGTGAAATACAGCAGCAAACAAGATATTCATTCACATTGTGAGTATTTGTTAAACACCTACCATGTTTCAGGCCCTGTTCTGGAGTTAGGTATACATCAATAAACAAAACAAAACCCCTTAAATATTCGATAAAATGTCAGGTGATGATGTGGGGTACAAAGAAAAATAAAGAGTGGCAAAGTGGTTGGGTCTTTAAGAGGAAGTGTTACTGGAGCAAAGATAGTCATGGAATGAAGAAGTGGGCCATGCAGATGGCCATGGGGAGAGGGGGAACCCGAGCTGAAAGGATGCTCTGCATGTCTGAGGAACGGTAAGGAGGGCAGAGTGGGTGGCACTTCGTACATGGGGAGAATGACTGGTGAGGAGGCCAGGGACTTTGGTTTTTAAATGTGAGGAGAAGCCATGGAGGAGAGGATTCACACTGTCCCACCTCCACTCTAAAAGGATAGCTCAGGCTGCTGTGGGGAAAAATAAATTGTACGGTTGGAATGATAGGAGGAGGGTACCAATCAGGAGGCTTTTTGAGTTAATTCTGGGGGGACATCATGGTGACTTAGACCAGAGAGGTAGAAATGGAGGTAGTGACAAGTGGTCAAATTCTGGATTTATTTTGCCAGTAAGACTAATGAGCCGGATAAACAATCAGAGAAGAGAATTTTTTTTTAAGTCTCTCTTTAGACTAAGCAAAAGTATAAATAGCAGTACCATTTTCTGAGATGGTGAAACCTGATATGGTACCCTATAAACTATAAAGACAAGTTATCTGCCCCCCTAGACACACACACACACACGCACAAATATGCATGCATATATACACACATGCATATATAAACATGTGCACAATGTATAAAAGTGGAGCAGGAACAGGATAAGTGACTAAACACTCCCATAAAAAGGGGTGGGGAATAATGGCTGAGAGGCTCAGCAGTTGCTGGTCCACAGCAATGAGGAAATCTGCCAGGCAGGCATTGTGAGGCCCCTCTGCCCGGGCAGTAGGGTAAATTCCTTTGTTGGTCTCTCAGTCTGCTATCTGGGATAAGCTCTCTCATCCATTGTTCTCTGTGGCTCCTGATTCTATCTCTTTGGATGTTCTTTTTTGTCCTTTTCCCTTTATAGCTCAAACCTAATTTGGGGATTGGAGAATTTGTCCAAGAATTTGTCCTCCTCAGCTTCTTCCTGCCTGTGCAAATTTGGGGGCCTAAGGTTTGGTTTTGAGCTCACATAGCAAAATGACTTTTTAAGACCAAGCTTATGGTTTCTTTGGCAATATAATTATCTAAAATATTTAGTAAGTTTCTGATCTGTTGATAGTCAATTCCATGCTCCTGCAACCTCACAAAAAGTTCTTTCCTAGATATAATTCTCAAGCCTGGTTTAATCCTTTTCTTTGTTGGCACCATGTCTCTCTGTTGCTCTCTGCCTCTGTCTCTTTCTCCATGATGGAAACTACTTTGAAGGCATCAGGCTTGATGGGAGGTCATATCTATTATCTGACCTTTGCCACAAAACTGTCTTAATAGACTATTTTGTACAATGACCTTTCAATCTTATTTCTGATTTTCCCTGTTCTAAATTCCTTTCCATATCTGCTTACAAGCCAGCCAATTCTTGCCGGTGATCACCTCTTTCTTCTCATGCCTTGCTAAATGTAACCAGTCACAACCCCAACTCACTACTAATATTCTGCTTTCCAAACTGTTCCAAAAGAAATACAGCATTGGAAGGCAATCGGAGATAGCCACTTTACCAAATGTTTTGTCACTGGAAAATATTTGTCTACATCTTTTCAAGTCTCAAATGTCAATATCCTTACTTATTTCTACTCCTGCTAAGTTAATGCCACATATTTTAGAATTAATGGTGGCAAAGTCTCACTATTGATATCAATTTATGCTCACGCCCAGGGGCATTGCATTTTTCCCCAGTGGTACAAATATGAGGGTATATTTAACACACTGTACTGTACAGTTTAAGTTGGTAAGTTTTATGTTATGTTTTTTCCAACAAAAATTCAAATAATATCTAAAAATAGAAGCATAAACTTTCCAAAAATTACTTTCAACTCACAAACTTCCTCTCACACAAAAAAATATAAATTTATCAATAAATAGACATGAAATTAAGACTATTTCCATAACTATTCACCGAGACAAATGAAAATATTGATCATTAACCCAGAAGAAAAATAATTACATAAGTCATGAACAATGCAGGGGTAATAATTAAACAAACATTCACATAGTTTTACTGGAGATTCAAATTTGAATTCATCACCACATTGTCTTAAGTATACTGAGTTGAAAATTGTCATTTACATACTTGATATATTGGTATAAACCAAAACAAAACTAACTAATTTGGGGGAACCTGACATTAAAAAAGGAAATAATTGTAAAGGCATTGCTAAACAAGAATAAAAGAAAATTTATTGCCCCAGAATCTGAACACAACATATTATGTACTATTAAGAAAAAAAAAAGAATCCTCCTAAATAACTATAGTTTTCAACTGTGACTATTTGTTAGCATTTAAAAATTCAGAAGATTCAGAAGAATAAAGTTATTTTATTTCAAAATTCTTAGTATAGAATTTTTAGCACACTCAAGTTCAAAGGAACAAAACTGATGAAGAAAAACCATGTCTATTATGTTTTGCTATGAATAGCTAAGAATAAAGCCCCTAGTATAGCCTGAGACCCATACATGAACCACTAGACTACACTGCTTTTGGGAACATAATTATTGTATTCTTAGTAGCTATTGCTTCCACATATTTTCATCTTGGAATTACTGCAATAAAAATATTGGATTAAGGGAATTTTACTAAGTATTTCCCATGGATTATTTGCTCATTTAAATTTCACAATAATCCATTTTATAGATTAAAAAACTGAGGCTTAGAGAGATTTAAAAATCTTCCCCAGGGCTTCCCTGGTGGCGCAGTGGTTGGGAGTCCGCCTGCCGATGCAGGGGACGCGGGTTCGTGCCCCGGTCCGGGAGGATCCCACATGCCGCGGAGTGGCTGGGCCAGTGGGCCATGGCCGCTGAGCCTGCGCGTCCGGAGCCTGTGCTCCACAACGGGAGAGCCACAGCGGTGAGAGGCCCGAGTACCGGAAAAAAAAAAAAAAAAAAAAATCTTCCCCAAGTCTACACAGCTAATGAGAGACAAAGTGTGGTCTCCAACGGGTTCTATTGAACTCAACTAGACGAGTCTGATTTAGGAATGCCTGATCTAAATTTAAGAGAGATGCAAAGGATTTAAAGGCTCAAAGGACTGCGGAGAAGGAAATTAAATGATAAAGGAGGTTAAATTACCTTAATAATGGCATACACCAAAGTCATGACTCTAGGCTAAAAGTTTAATACACAGGAGATGGAGACATGTGAATATGTAATGGGACTCTTCAGTATGCAAGTAGAAAATAACATTGTTTAACATTTGTCAAAGATGATACATTTTATAACACACTTTAGCATACGTTACCTCATCCCCTCTCCCACTGCAACTCTACAAATCAGGAAGGGCAATTATTATTATCCCTATTTAACAGATGAAGGTCAGAGAAGTTATGTGACTTGCTTAAACTCATTTAGCTAGTAAATGGCCAAGCTGGGACTGAAATCTATTTCCTGATGTCAACTCCAGTGCTCCTTCCACTATTCCATGCTGACATTCCTAATGCTATGTATAATTTTGTTTTGTAGTTTACAATGCATTTTCAGCTATATTACCCTAACTATTCCTTTGTTCCCAGGAACATGCCTAATATGTGGCTTTAGCTTTTGCCTTGTAAGATAATTTCTGTGCCTCAGGGAGAACAATTACTGAGGTAAGGCAGTTACAATACCTTAAGAAATATTTTCTTAATGAAAGAAAATTTCCAAGGCTTTTGTCTGGAAAACCAACTATAGTACATTTACTTAAATATGTGCTAAGTTTTGCATTTGATGCTAAAAGAATGATGCAGCTTTTAGTTAATATCACACATACAAATTCTTCACTGTTGGGAAATACAGATTGAGTAGGTAAATATCTCTATTGGAGTATTAACCTCTAGAAAGATTTAGAAATGTATATCTAGTCTAGATAATATAATACTGTTTCAATCTTTTACACTTGGAATCAAATTTACATAAAATAAAATAATTCTTGGGTATTTCTTTATTTTGTGGAATTTGATAGCTGAAACTCAGAGGAGTCAAGTGAACAGGCATTTGGATGGACAGCCCGTCATTCACAGTGGGATTCAGTACTCTCATTTTCCGGTTTCTAAGTCCACTCTCCCTTTCCCCCATGGGTATCTCTTATTTCTAGACTAAAATTCTGTGGCAAAATTAAAAAAAAAATGTCTCTGAGAGTCAGGAGGCAAGGGTTTGGATACTATCTCTGACAATGACTACCTGTATAAACTTGACTAAGCCACTCAGCCCTTCTAAACATCAGGTGTACTCAAATATCTATTTAAAGTAAACAATTCTCTATTTTATCAGGATGATTTAGCTATTCCATGTCAAACAGACATCAACTGCTTATGTTGAATCTAATGAGTGGCATAAATATAGCATGTATTCACTCAGCTGAATTGAGAATGGGTCTGTAAGTATTTGTTGATTGCAAAATAACCAAGTTCTTGTGTAGAAATCTCTCCTCTTTCATTCACCACTTGGATTTTTGAACTTTCCATAAAAGCTAAATTAGATATGCAAGTGATTTCACCCTGCCTCTTTGGAACATCTCTACACTATTCCTTTTGAATAATTTGTTCAATACATCTAGATAATGCAAAGGAGGCCATCTATCCCTGCCTTTCGCAGACTGAAAAGTAGTGTACCATATTATACACTATTTTATGTTTAACTTAGTAAAAGGCTACTAGGAACAGAATTGGTGTCTCTTTCCAACTTGAAAACGTCCTTTGCAGGAGACTTGATGTTTAGAGGGTGCAATGGAAACAGCAATGATGGGTCATTTGGAGATTGGAGTTCTAGTCCTAGCCAGGGATCTAATTAGCTATGTGACCTTGTATGTAAGTCCCATAATCCTTTTGGACTTTAGTTTCTTTCTTTAAATAGTTATTACAGTGCTAGGCTTAGTTCTTTTCAGCTCTATCCTCAAATTTATGAAATAAGACAATCTACTTTACACTCTTTAAATTATTCCTAACATAACTTCTTGCTAGAAAATAGCACACTTGACTCATTTTCAAAGTGTCAAAATTCTTTGCATCGAACCCTGCCCTGCTGAGGCTTCTGTGACCCTCAGTAACAATTATAGATCTAGAATACATACATGTGCTGCTCTTACTTATGTTTTGATTCTGCTTCTTCCTGCGTCAACTGCTTACATGCTGTGCTGAGATAAGATGAAAGTTTCCTCCTAATTACCAAGGTTTGTGCTCCTAAAGATTGTAGGCCAGTAATTGAATTGCAGTGTCTAGAGCTGAGTATTAGCTAATAACTTTGTCCCTACAGTACTAAACTGTAATTAGTTATTCTAGTCAAAGCAGAGTATGAGAAGTTATGTGGCTGTTTCTTTAGTGCTGCAATTGTCAGAAGCTGGAAACTACAGTTTTAAAAAGAATAGAGCTGTTTATTGATTAAGTGATTGAGATGTGCCAGTACACTTGCCCACCAACATGCATGCACATATACACACTACAAAGCCAGCAGAGGCCCATGGAAGTAAAGTTTGAGCTGTCATCATTGGAAGGTCTGGTTAAAGAGATCTAGCCTCTGCACATTACTGGGGCACAAATTTTGAAAAAGTATATGTATTAGGTGGCATTAGAATATATGATAACTTCACTTGAAGCTTCTTATATAAATAAATTCATATATTGATACCAAGTCTAATATTTGTTAAGTAAAACATGTATCTGTGATTTATTCTATTTGGAAGAATGTTTATACAGCCAAGATAGATCTGCCACTATCATTTTCTATTTATTATTAGCTAGTTGTGTCATCCTTGTGTGGAAGGGCCTCATATTCCATATATATAACTGTGATAGGAGGTACTGTCTCCTACTAACATAGGTAAAATAATAAAGTACTAACTTGAGAAGAGTCTTTGCCTTGTTTTCTTAGAGAGCAGAGATTATATAGCCCAGTTGATACTTCAGAGAATTTTGGATCTGAATGAAAGATAATCTCTGAGGAGTAAACTAAGTATTTTTAGTTGAGAATCACATGGTATAAAAGGGGAAAATATGGGAGATCATAGTTGATTGAGGATATAAGAGTAGAAGGAGAGGGTGTATGAGAGTTTATGTTTTTGAGGGTCAGCTGAGTTCCAGGAACATATTATGCATAGGGAATGCAAAAATAAGTAACTTAAATAAATGCAGGGACATACCATGTGTATGGTTTGGAACAATGACTATTGCTAAGATGGAAGAAACTCTCCCTTAACTGATTCACAGATTTGTTATAATCCAAATCAAAATCCTAGCAGGATCTTTTGAAGAAATCAACACGCTAATTTTACAATTTATATAGAAATGTAAAATGTACACGATAGCCAAAGCAAAACTAATTGATAGGAAAAATACTAGAAGACTTATACTGCCCATATTTTCCTATTAAAAACTATAGTAATTAAGATAGTGTGGTATATAGCACATGTCTTAGTCCTATCAGGTTGCCACAACAGAATACTAAAGACTGGGTAGCTTATAAGCATCAGAAATTTATTTCTTGCAGTTCCAGAGGCTGGGAAGTCCAAGATCAAGACACTGGCAGATTTGGTATCTGGTGAGTTCCCGCTTCTTGGTTCATATAGGGCTCTCTTTTCACTGAAGGGGGAAGGAAGCTCTCTGGGGCCTCTTTTATAAGGGTTCTAGTCCCATTCATGAGGGCTCTACTCACATGACTTCAATCACTTTCCAAAGCCCTCTCTTTCAAATACCATCACATTGGGGATTAAGTTTTAACATATGAATTTTGAGGGAACATAATTATTCACTCTATAGGAGCACATGAATAGACAAATATGCAAATGAACAGAATAGACTGTCCAGAAATAGACCCTTACGCATTTGGACACTAAATTATGATGAAGGTAATGGTGCCGTAAACTGGGGAAAGTGATGTTTTCAATATAGGTATATGATAAACGGACTCTCTGAAAAATATATATCTTGCCCTTTATTTCACACTACACACAAAAATCAACTTGAGACAGATTACAGATCCAAATGAGGAGAGCAAAACCCATAAAACTCTTAAAAGAAAAAATAGGAGAAAATCTCAATACCTTGGGATAAGAAAAGATTTCTTAAACAGCAAACAAAAAGTGGGAATCATAAAGGGGTAAAAAGAATAAATGAAACTAACTACATAAAAATTAAGGCTTTTTGTTCTTTGAGAAATACCATGAAGAGAATCAAAAGACAATCAGAGTGAAAGGAGATAAATTCAATAGCTATATCCAATAGAGGACTCATATGCAAAATATATGAAGAATTGTTACAAATCATTAAGAATAGAGACAGACAACTCCAATAGAAAAATGAGCATCTTACCAAGACAAAGTTATATAAATGGTTATTAATTATATGGAATAGTGCTCATCTTAAATAGGCATCAAGGCAGTACAATTTAAAACCACAATGTATTTCCCTTACACACGTACCAGAATGGCTAAAATGATAAAGAAAACAACAAGTATTGGTGAGGATGTAGAAAAACTGAATTCTCATAAACTGCTGGTGAGTGTACAAATTCATACAACCATTTGTAAAAATTGTTTGATGAGTATCTACTAAAGCTAAAGATAAATATACTCCATACTTAGAAATTTCACTCCTAGGTATATACCCCTCCAAAAAAATGTGTACAAATGTAAATAAAAAGGCATGCACAAGAATGTCTGTAGCAATATAGTTCATAATAACCCTAACTGGAAACCCAAATGTCCATCAAGACTAGAACAGGTAAGTTGAAGTAGATTCATTTAATAGAAAACTTTACATGAATATCAATGAACCACAACTACAGGCAACATGAATGGCTCCTACAAAATAATATTGAGTGAAAGAAGCCAGATACAAATGAGTATGTAATGTGTAATTCCATTTATATAACTCTAAAGATCAAAAAGACATGAAACTAATCTAAAGTGTTAAAAGTCAGAACAATAGCTAACTCTTGAGATTTAACTTGAGAAGTTACAACCACCGACACCACGCAAATACAAAGAATCATAAGAGACTGCTATGAACAATTACATGCCAATAAAATGGACAACCTAAAAGAAATGGAAAAATTCTTAGAAAGGTACAATCTCCCAAGACTGAACTAGGAAGAAAGAGAAAATACGAACAGACCAATTACCAGTAATGAAATTGAATCAGTAATTTTAAAACTTCCAACAAACAAAAGTCCAAACCAGATGACTTCATAGATGAATTCTACTAAATATTTAGAGAAGAGTTAACACCTATCCTTCTGAAACTATTCCAAAAAACTGCAGAGGAAGGAACACTTCTAAACTCATTCTATGAGGCAAGCATCACCCTGATACCAAAACCAGAAAAAGATATCACAAAAAAAGAAAGAAAATTACAGGCCAATACCACTGATGAACATAGATGTAAAAATCCTCAACAAAATATTAGGAAACCAAACCCAACAATACATTAGAAGGATCATACACCATGATCAAGTGGGATTTATCCCAGGGATGCAAGGATTTTTCAATACCTATGAATCAGTCAATGTGATACACTGCATTAACAAACTGAAGCATAAAAACCATATGATCATCACAATAGATGCAGATAAAGCAATAAAGCTTTTGATAAAGTTCAACATACATTTATGATAAAAACTATCCAGGAAGTGGGCATAGAGGGAATCTACCTCAACATAATAAGGGCCATATATGACAAACCCACAGCTTACTCAATGGTGAAAAGCTGAAAGCATTTTCTCTAAGATCAGGAACAAGACGAGAATGTCCACTCTTGCCACTTTTTTTTTTTTTTTTTTTTGTGGTACGTGGGCCTCTCACTGCTGTGGCCTCTCCCGTTGTGGAGCACAGGCTCCAGACGTGCAGGCTCAGCAGCCATGGCTCACAGGCCCAGCCACTCTGCGGCATGTGGGATCTTCCTGGACCGGGGCGTGAACCCGTGTCTCCTGCATTGGCAGGCAGACTCCCAACCACTGTGCCACCAGGGAAGCCCCACTCTCGCCACTTTTATTCAAGTTTTGGGAGTCCTAGCCACAGCAATCAGAGAAGAAAAAGAAATAAAAGGAATCCAAACTGGACAGGAAGAAGTAAAACTGTCACTGTTTGCAGATGACATGATGCTATACATAGAAAATCTTAAAGATGATACCAGAAAACTATTAGAGCTCATTAATGAATTTGGTAAATTTTCAGGATAAAAATTAATATACAGAAATCTGATGCATTTATATACACTAACAACAAACTATCAGAAGGAGAAAATAAGAAAACAATTCCATTTACCATTACATCAAAAAGAATAAACCTACTTAAGGAGGTAAAAGACCTGTACTCAGAAAACTATAAGACACTGAGGAAAGAAATTGAAGATGACACAAACAGATGGAAAGATACACAATGTTCTTGGATTGGAAGACTTAATATTGTTAAAATGACAATAGTACCAAAGGCAATCTACAGATTCAATGCAATTCCTATCAAAATACCAATGGAAATTTTCACAGAACTAGAACAAATAATTTTAAAATTTGTATAGAAACACAAAAGACCCTGAATAGCCAAGACAATCTTGGGAAAGAACAGAGCTGAAGGAATCATGCTCCCTGACTTCAGACTATACTATAAAGCTACAGTCATCAAAAAAGTATGGCACTGGCACAAAAACAGACACATAGAACAGTGGAACAGAAGAGAGAGCCCAGAAATAAACTGACATACTTACATTTAATTAATATATGACAAAAGAGGCAAGAATAAATAATGACGAAGAGACAGTTTCTTCAATAAATGGTGCTGGGGAAACTGGAAAGCTACATGTAAAAGAATAAAATTAGAACATTCTCTAACACCATGCACAAAAATAAACTCAAAATGGATTAAAGACCTAAATGGATTAAGACCAGATACTATAAAATTCCTAGAGGAAAACATAGGTGGAACACTCTTTGACATAAATTGTAGCAGTGCTTTTTGGCTCCATCTCTGAAAGCAAAGGAAACAGAGGCAAAAATAAACAAATGGAACCTAATTAAACTTAATATCAAAGAAAAACCCAATTAAAAATGGGCAGAAAACCTAAATAGACATTTTTCCAAATAAGATATACAGATGGCAACAGGCACATGAAAATCACTAATATCACTAATCATCAGAGAAATACAAACCAAAACCACAATGAGATAGCACCTCACACCTGTCAGAATGGCTATCATCAAAAAGACCACAAATACAAGTGTTGATGAGGATGTGGAGAAAAGGAACTCTTTGTACACTGCTGGTGGGAATGTAAATGGGTACAGCCACTGTGGAAAACAGTATGGAGGTTTCTCAAAAACCTAAATAGAACTACCATATGACCCAGCAGTTCCACTCCTGGGTATATACCCAGAAAAAATAAAAACACTAATTTGAAAAGATACATGCACCCCAATGTTCACAGCAGCATTATTTACAATTGCCAAGACATGAAAACAATCTAAGTGTCGATCAACAGATGAATGGATAAAGAAGATGTGGTGTATATATACAATGGAATACCACTCAGTCATAAAAAAAGAATGAAATTTTGCCATTTGCAGTAACATGGATGGACTTGGAGGGCATTATGATAAGTCAAACAACTCAGACAGAGAAAGACAAATACTGTATGATATCACTTATATGTGGAATCTAGAAAATACAACAAACCAGTGAATAAAACAAAAAAGAAGCTGACTTACAGAGAACAAACTAGTGGTTACCAGTTGGGGGAGGGATGGGGGAGGAGCACTATAGGGGTAGAGGGAAAAAATGGGTTACTATGGGATTATATGAAATCATGTTTGTGCAACTTTTGAAAATTGTAAAGCACTACAGAATTTAAAGAACGTAACATTCAATTAAATAAATAAATAAGTGTTAAAAGTCAGCATAGTAGTTAAATCTTGGTTATGGGTCGTCGTGAATGTAATGAAGCAGGAAATGTTCTGACATGCTTCCTGTTCTGTTTCTCAAGCTAGGTTTTGGTTACATGGATGTGTTCAGTTTGTAAAAATCTATTAAGCAGTGCACGTATGGTTTATACACATTGCTATATGAGTTATTTATCAGTTAAAAGTTTACTTAAATAATAAATAAGAGCTTGTTCCATTCCCAAGGATTCTCAGTGTAGTAGGAGTAGATCCTCTCATTAGCATGTTACTACAATACAATGAGATAACTCAGTGTATTATAATTCATCAAAGATTTATAGGAGCCCTTATTGTGTGCATGATAGGCTTGTAGTAGCTAAGGATATAATGACGAATAAAATAAGCTTGCTTGGGATAGATCTTGGGAGGAAGGAGTAACTAATGATAGTCAATTGTGTGAAGTCACTAACGTTGCCTGGTGTGGGGATTTGGGGAAAGCTTCCTAAACTTTTGAGCAGGACCTTGAATCACGAGTAGGAATTCACCAAAGGGATAAAGGATGAAAGGAAGTGTAGGCAGAGGACACAGCTGGTAGAACATGCAGAAAACTAAGATCATGGTGCATTAAAAGAAACTTGATTTATTCTCTATTCCTGGAGTCAAAGTTTCCTGGGACTAAGAGATGGAAGGTTAATCTAGAAATGTAATTTAATTTACTTTTTAAAATTTTCAGAAGACTGTGAGATTCATGAGAGCAGTCATTATTTCTACTTTTTCTGCACGTCATGTGACATCCACACTCTCCTGGTTCACTTCCTAGTCACTGGTCAGTGACTAGCCCTAGTCACCTTACCTGAATCCTCCTCTTCTTCCTGATTTCTAAATGTCAGAGTACCTGAGGGTCCACAATTTTAAATGACAGCTATACCTCAAAGAATAGCCAAAAATTTTATGTAGTCATAGTCTAAACTTTAAGCTTTTATATCCGTATAACATATCATCTAAACTGAATATATTTTAGGAGAGAAGGTCCTATTAATAATTATTCCAAGATAATAGGCATAAATCAGGACTGTCCTGGGCAAAGCAGAACATATGGACACCACATATACCCAGCTACTCGCTCAACCTCTCCACTTAGATAGCCAATAGACACCTCAGCCTCAACATGGCTCAAAACAAACTCTTGACATTCAAACCTGAGAAAGAGGACTGCACATCGTCTGGATATGCCAGACTTTGAGCTAGATGAGACTTGCTATTGTCTACTCTGTGTTCTAGGTGCAGGAAGAAGGATAAGGCATATAGTCAATCTCCACGGTAGATTACTAATTTATCACCAAACTGTTTCCTCTTTTTCCCTTGCATAGGGCTAGCTGACATTTTCTTGCCTCACTTAGAAGTTACCACATGACAGCCCTAGCTAAGGAAACGTGTACAGAAATGATGTGCATCATGTCCAGGCCTAGCCTAGTATAATTTCCATGCAGGATCCACTCTTGTTGTCAGCTAGAAGTGAAAGGCCAGTGCATCTAAGGAATGAGGGAGTCAAAAGATGGAAAAATTCTGGGTCCCTGAATCACCCAGTGGAAGACTACCCACCAATCACTTCCTTTGGATTTTTACATAAATGACAATTAAAATTTTATTATGATACTGAAATTTGGGAGGTTATTAATTTTAGTAGCTGGCATTTCCTTTACAAAGAAACATAACAGATTTTCTGTGAATTTTCAGTTTGATTTAAATATTGTCATATAAATACTATTTTGTTGAAGTCAAAGAGTAAGTTAAAATAATCTACATTTTGCATGCAAACCAGATCTTTATTTTTTTCTTTTCAGTCTTTGCAAGAATACAAACTTATTCTAGGAATTACTTTTTATACCTTTAAATAAAAATATAGTTTTGGGACTTAATAGACTGCATGCA
This sequence comes from Phocoena phocoena, assembly GCF_963924675.1. Classification (NCBI taxonomy): domain Eukaryota; kingdom Metazoa; phylum Chordata; class Mammalia; order Artiodactyla; family Phocoenidae; genus Phocoena; species Phocoena phocoena. The sequence goes on along the minus strand of NC_089220.1, from coordinate 38,294,527 downwards.
AGGACAAAAAAAGAAACATGAATAAAGTATTATATTCTGATCCTTATTTTTAAAAAGCCAAAATAAAATAGCTACTAGAGTACAGTTATTTAATTTCCAGCATTGCCTTAGAATTAGTGATTCCTATAGATAAGATTATTACATCCTTTGATAGTTATGGGGGAAATGGTTGCAAGAGAGCAAAATCCATAACTTTACAGTAGTAATGTCCACCATGGATCAAGTACTACAATCACTGGCACAGTGATCAATTTACATGACACACCCCTCCTCTTTATTTTCCCTTTGTTACTCTTCACTATATGGAAAGAAATCTCTCCAAGTTAGTTCATCTTGTTTAATATTAACAGAATGAAGAAACCTCTTTCCAAATCTAATCAAGAACAACCACATGGAAATGTTTATTAGTTAAATGAATCTGAGAACATAATAGACTCACAGAAATCTTTATTTCTGCTGACATTATGTACATTATATACAATTAAAATCTGTTTTTACTGATAGGCAGATTTCATCCCTGACACAAGGGCACACATATTAAAAACCGGTAGAGTAAAACTATAGAGGTCAATATCCAACCGGGTGATGTTTAATTATATTCCAAACAATAAGTATAGATTTGGGTGGGGGTAGCTGTAGCATGTGACACTCTTTTCTAACAGTATAATTTTTCCATTGACTTTATTGGTAAAAAACTAACATTTTTAGAATTTTGAAAATATAATAACTGATCATTTTTAAATACTAGTCATATTGATTTAAAAAAACAAAAGAAATGAAGAGCAAATATTGCAATAATTCAATATAGTTCTCTTTTTTGAGATACAATATTAATTTGTTAGCTACAAGCTGCATGGATTTAGCAAATACCATTGATGGCTTCCACATGCATTGTAAATACATAAATATAGCACAAGTGTTTACTAAAATTTGAACCTAGACTATATTTATCTGCTCTATGTGACACTTGCTTTAACCTTCAGAAAAAAACGTGTTGTGCTGAGCATGGAAATGCTAATTATGATACTTGTAGGAATTTTATCTAAATTTTGTGAAATATTTCCAAGAACACCACAATTATCATGGGTTTAAGTATATATGTTGCACATATACTTTAAAAATAGCACCCAAAAGAAGACGGAGAAAATAAAATGATCTCAGTTGTATAAGATGGGTTTTGAGGGAATATCACCAATGGCCTCATTTCCTTTGGTCCTGCCCTACTACCAAACTAATCTGATAAAACCAGTATCCTGAATCATCCCTTTAACCGGTCTTGCATTACACAGTCAGGCTGCTGTGCATATACCACTGATAAGAAAAATCCCTCAGTCAAACATATAGGGCACATGTTATAGCTCAGGATCTCCAACATTAACCAGGCTTTCAGTGGGCATGTCCTGTCTTGGTCAATTCCTTCTTCTGCTCCCCACTGTGTCTATTTAAAAGATACATAACTCTTGGGACTTCCCTGGCGGTCCAGTGAATCTGCCTTCCAACGCTGGGGGCTCGGGTTTGATCCCTGGTCAGGGAACTAAGATCTCACCTGACATGGGGCAACAAAGCCCACACACCACAACTAGTGAGCACACAAGCCACAACTAGAGAGAAGCCCATGCCACAACAAAAGATCCTGATTGCCGCAACTAAGACATGAAGCAGTCAAAACTAAAATAAATAAATAAATATTTTAAAAGTTAAAAAAAAATAAAAGATACTTAACTCTCCCCAAATCCACGCAGATATTCCACCCTCTCATGCCCAGCAGATGATCATACCTTCTCTATCAACAGTTCTCTCAATTTCTTACCTCTCCCCCTTACTAAAGATTCAATACAACCAGGCTTCTGCCTGTCCTTCTTGCCAATCTGAGAAAATGAGATGTTCTTCCTTCTGTTTAAAGCCACCCCTTCACTTTGACTCTTTATCTGTCACCTGAATCCTCCAGGACTTTTCTCTATCAATTATCCTTAAATTCTCCAATAGTGTGAACTTATTTTCTGTTGACTTTTTACCTCAGCTTTCAGTTCTCTCCCATGCTGTTATAGTGGGGAAAAAACTTCATAAAACTCAACCTCTTCATTTGACTTTGCAGCCACTTTAGCTAATATTGTGTCTTCTTATTGCTCTACTCAAACTAATTTTGTACTGACTATATTCCATTTACCCCTCCAGATTCGCTCCCCACCCTTCTCGACCTCCAGGCCACTGCATGCTGGCCTGCATGATTACATCAATGGGCCTACTTGCTTTCAATTGGGTTTGGTCAATGGGAAGCACTGAAGGAGAGTGAGGATTTTATCATCCCAGCTCCTCCTTGGGGTGTCTCCATGGTCTGGTTTAATTCCTTGGTTAAAGGTCATAGCTCCTAACAGGCAACTTTTTTGATACAGGTTCTCTCTCTCTCTCTCTCTCTCTCTCTCTCTTTCTGCCCTTCTCCCCCTCTCTCTCCTTTCTCCTATCTCAGTTAGGTCAATAGATGATAATGGTGTGCTGTAAGTAGCCCATGGGTAGCACTATCCCTTATGTGGAGAAACCATGAGGGCTGCCCACACTTCGTATATAAGCCCTTTATTAGCCCTCCTCAAATTATCCAATAAGAGTCTTCATTTGTCTACAGCCCAGTTGGATATAATTTCCTTGAAATAATAGTTTATATAGATACTACTTACACACTTCCTATTCAGTCATCAACCCATACAACTTAGCTGTTGTCTCACCATCCCTACACTAAACCTATTTTGTTTCTGTCTGGTCAACTATTACTGGTTTCTACATAGACAAATCCAGTGATCATTCTTTGGTCCGTATCTTACTGGACATGTTTTCTTCACTTTATACTGTTTACCACTCTGTTCTTTAGTAAATTAACTTCCATAGATTTAGACCCATGATACTCTCTTTGCTCTCCTTTTATGTCTCATTCATGGGTTCCTCTTACTATTATCCCTTCAAACACTGGTGTTCAGTTCTTGGCCCAATGCCCTTTTAACATTATATGCTTTTCCTATGTTAATCCGTCCACTCTCAAGATATCAAGCATATCCAACATGGTCCAAATCCAGCTATTCACATGTTAGACACAAATATCTATACATTCCAATGACACTTCAAGTGCAGCACGGCCGATACTATAATCATTGTCCTTACACTAAATGCCTCAGAACTGCTCCTTCTTCTATTTTCCTCTAGTCTGATGGCTTCATTTATTCAGTCAGAAGTCTGACTCACCCTAGACTCCTCTCTGCTCCCTACTCCCCACCATAACATCTTCCAGTCACAATTCATTGAAAATTACTGTTCATGCTTCCACCAGAGAGAAATTCTGAAGTGAAAAATCTGACCATGCCACTCCACTGTTTAGGACCCTTGGATGGCTGTAGTTTGAGCTCTTTCCAATCAAACAAGTGCTTTCTTCCCGTCCTGACCCTTACTTATATCCTCAGTCTCGGCAGCTAGAATTATCATGCCTTCTGCTTTACGTGTTATTAATACCAAACTTCTTATCATTTCTAGTTCAAGTCATAACATTTTATGCCTCCATGCCTTTTGAAATCTGTCATTCTGACCAAACTGCTCTTGACCGTCTTGTTCGATTGTGTCCTTAGTGTTTTAGCCTAAGCACAGTTATTTTCCAGGGGTTTATTATATAAACCCCTCCTCTGCTGGCATTATGCCCTTCCCACTGTCCTCCTGCTGCTAAGTGCCTATAGTTGGGCTCCCAGAACACCATAAAATCTCTCAGAGAATTTAAAATAGTATACTGAAATTATCTGTTAGCATCTCTCTCTACCTCATTCAACCTGAAATGCTCTAAGGCAGGGAACATGACTTGGTCGTCTTTTAACACTGAATAGCACAGTTACCTAAATTAAAGAAAATATTTAACATAAATTTTTGTAAACTAAGAGTAATTTTTAGTAATAGCAAGCTTCTTGCTACTCCTTAACATCAATGTCACTACTTAGAAAATGAATATTGAAACATTTTGGATATCCATGAAAAACCTAGTATTCTGATATATTATAGGAAAGTTTTTCTAAGCCATGAATTGATATATTGTATGCAGCAGCCATATACCAGTGTAAGGTCCTATACCATGTATTCACTCGAAATTAAGGCAAGCGCAGACAAGTCCTTGGAGCACACCAGGCTGGATTTATATGGCTCAAGACCGAGGAAGATATCATGTCAACATGTATGAGAGCTGATAGCCAGTCACTGCACCTGTGACCCTATTAGAGATCTTGCTGGAAACATAGCTTAATGATATTCAGTTTGGAAAGTGGGAGAAGGATTTTGCAGCACAAGGACTTGTAGGGTCAACAGGGAGAACTGATGTAATCCATTTTGGTGACATAAAGAGGTGACAAGAATGATGGAGCTGCATCTGTAGTTAGGAAGTGACTTGGGTAGGCTCAGGAATGATAGTGATCCCAGTTACAAGGCAGAGCAAGCAGTGGAGAACAGTGAGGCAAGACTACTTAGGACCATGTGAGCTACCCTAGGGACCCCTTGAACTGAAGAGAGGGATTTGATGTCTGATGTTCCTCATTTGCACGGATACTGTTTTCCTCTTGCATCACCCAAGGAAACATAGGCTTGTTTTCTTACAAGCAGTGTTGCTACTGTGATCATCTGATCATAATAATTTTAAGAACAAAAATAATCATAGCTCCTAATTAGCAATTATAATAGTCACTATGGTATTATACATGTAATGTATATATGCATACGTGTATAAGTATATATATATGCATATATTTAAATTATCCAGTAATTGAAATATGTATCTGTATATACTTTTTGAAATATATGTATATAGTAATTGAATACATATATGTACATATATAAGTTTTAGCCTCTAGTACCTCAGAATGTGACTTCATTTGGAAATAGTCTTTACTATTTATATTACCTTTACTTGAGGTAATCAAGTTAAAATGAGGTCCTTAGGGTGAACCATAAACCAATACGACTGGTGTTCTTATAAAAAGGGGAAATTCAGAGACAGATATGCACAGTGGAAAGATGTGAAGACTCCCAGGAAGAAGATAGCCATGTGACTGAAGTGATATGTCTACAAGCCAAGGAATGCCATGGATTCAACAGAAGGTAGAAAAGGCAAGGATGGATTCTCCCCTAGAGCCAATCAGAGAGAGTATGGCCCTACCTTCACCTTGATTTCAGACTTTGGGCCTCCAGAGCTGTGAGACAATACATTTCTGTTATAAGCCACCCAGTTTTTGATGCTTTGTTAAAGCAGCCCTAACAAACTAATGCAGCCCCCAATGCTTGGGTTGGTGTAATAACCTCCTCACTGGTCTCTCATTCTGCATTTTTACAGCTTCCCCTCCCCCCCAACCCATAATCTATACTCAACGTATAAGATGGAAGCAAGAGCAAATCTTTTAAAACATACAGCATGTCATACTAGTCTTCTACTCAGAATTCTCCCATGGCTTCCCATCTTATTCAGAGTAGAAACCAGAGTTCTTACAGTGGACTTCAAGACTCTGTACCTTTTGATCTTATCTCCCATTATCCTCTCTTTTGTTCACCACAGTCCAGCCTCACTGGCCTGCTTTCTGTCCCTCAGACATGCTAAGAAAACTCCTGTTTCAGGCCTTTGCACTTGCTGTTTCCTCTGCTTATACCCCGTGGATATCCATAAGCCTCACTCCATCTTGCCTCAAGAGTCATTTTTCATGAGGCCTAATTACCCTGTACAATTGCAACCCTCTGAAAATGCACTAATCCCTTTCCCTGCTTCGTTTTCCTCCACACTAATCATCACCATCTAATACACTATACATTTCGTTTATTGTATTTGTTGTTTCTCCAACATGAATTTAGTCTAAACAAAGATTTGATGTTTATTTGTTTTGTTCAATGATGTACACTGAGTGCCTAGAACATGCAGAATCTGGCACAATGTATACGGTGTAGCTATTGAGCAAATAAATAGATCTCTAGTTCCTTAGAGGTAGCACAAAGTAGAATGAATACTGACTGCCACTGGAGTTAGAATTCCTGGGTTCTATACCCCATGGAATCACTTACCGAGGATAAGTGTAAGTAGTGTCTGAGTCTGTTTATTCATCTGTGAAAATGAGAATAAAATCCACTCTACTTCACAGTGTTGTTCTGAGGATCAACTTCGATGATACATATAAAAGTAAATATGTAATCCATACAGTGTTATATAAATATGAGCTATTATTAAAACACTCAGTGTTATAGAATGAAAGTGATGCTCTATGTTAAGAGGCAAGTAATAAGAGATGGCATTCTTAATTGTTGAGAAGTCAGGCTTCCTGAAAATATGTTCTAAAAAAGAAAAAGTCAAAGAAATCCCTGCCAAGCATGACTTAAAAAATTTTTTTAAGTAGGAGCTGGGAAATGCAATATTCATTATTAACAGCTATTACTTGCTAAGAGTTACTGAACGTACTTGGGTATACAGCAAAATACTTAAGAACCCAGGACATTTATGCTTTCTTGAGGCCACAAAGAACTCATTGTGAGTGAATAAGACTCAGAATTATTGCCTGAAAGTGTATCACTTCATAAAAAAGGAAAGAGAAAATATTTTAAAATATCACACTGTGCTTTCTTCAATTTACCTTGCCTACTGCATATGCTAATATACGCCTGCCAAGTAAGTATTCCATTGATAACGTATAGTTTGCGTTCATCTCCCTATCAAATCCTACAGTCATACTTAGGACATCTGGTATCAACTTAAAATTCATCCTACAGTTAAACAGAAAGCATTTCCTAAGTATCTGTTGAGGGCCAGGCACTGGGCCTGATAGAGGGAACAATGATGAAAAAAACATGGTCTCCCCCTTACAGGAGTTTGCAATCTACTTAGGACTATACAGCCATCAATACAAATCAAACTATAAAAGGCCGTTAATAGAAGGAATTCTCACACACACACCCAAAGGGCATTATGAAAGAGGGAAACTGACTGAGGGATTCTAGAAGAGTTTTTAGAGATGGCAAAATTTTAGGTGGGTCTTAAAGTACTTGAAAGGAAGAGAAGTGGGGAGGCTGTAGGACATGCCAGGCAGTGGGAGCAACTTGACCAGGAGCCGTACAAACTTCAAGAAGACTTTAGACAGACTTGTGATAACTTTAACTGTAAGTAGCTTTTAAGGGCAATATAGATATTTAGGGGTCATCCTTAATCTGTGGAAATTAATAATGTCAACTGTAAACTTTCTCTCCAGTACAAATTATAGTATGGTGACAGAGTCAAAGACAGCGGTGTATGGCATGTCTTGTTAACTAAATTGTAAGAAGTGTTCAATCTCTTGTGAGGTCACATGCTTTTTTTGGAAGCTAATAAAACATAAAACCTCCCTCAAGAATACACATTGCAGGACTTCCCTGGTGGTCCAGTGGTAAAGAATCTGCCTTCCAATGCAGGGGACACGGGTTCAATCCTTGGTCGGCGAACTAAGATCCCACATGCTGTGGGGCAACTAAGCCCACACGCCACAACTGAGAGAGCCAGCATGCTGCAAACTACAGAACCCATGCGCCCTGGGGCCCATAAGCCCCAACTAGAGAAAGAAAACCCACATGCCACAACTAGAGAGAAGCCCACAAGCCACAATGAAAGATCCCGCATACCTCAACAAAGAGATCTCATGTGCCGCAACTAAGACCCGACGCAGCCAAAAATAAATAAATAAATATTTTTAAAAAAGAATACACATTGCCCAAGACAAGAAACATTTAAAATCCTATTTCAGAAATTTAATAGATTTCTTTGAGGCTTGATTTGGACCAGAGACTTAGAACCTCTAGTTCAAATGACAAAGGCTCTTTGTGTGAGGTTTGTGTCAGCGTATTTAAGAGTTCTTAGAGCGGAAGTTTTGAGGGCAGTGCTAAAGTAACGCTTACGTCATTTGAAAAACAAGAAATTATATGTCAGTGTGTTGGAGGATGTCTAAGATGTTGTCTACCAAATATCAACATTTACCATTTTAACAGAGAAAACTTTTGACAGGCAGTTCTGTGACCCATTGAAACTATAAATCCCAAAGGACTGCCAGCTTCAATCATGGCACCATCATGCAGATTGAAATACTTCTATGAGAAAGTTCTGCACAAACATTATAAGTAGACAAAGCTTTATGTTCCTATAGACTCAGGGCATGGGATTTGAGTGTTACTCTTTGTGATATAAACCTGCAGGGAGTTTGAAGAACTGAAGGGAAAGTTTGCTGTGTAGCTCAAGGATTGCCAGTAGAACACTGTCTTTGATTTACAACAGTATTTTAATGGTATTTTATCGATAGGCCACAAACATAATAAAATGTAAACCCTTCAGCAAAGTAAGGTAGTGTTTTTGGTAGGGTGGGATGGGAATGTTTTAACATCTGAATCAGCATTGCTAAGAATCTTTTCTCTTGACAAACAGACCACATAAATAGTTAAGCTGCTTTTCATTCCTAGAAATTACACATTTAAACAAGTCAGGTCTGGTTAAACTGATAGGAGAAGAAAGAAAGTCAAGTAGGAGTCTGTAATAGAATCATTACATGGACTAAGATATCAATGTATGTCTTTCAAAAAACAATGTGGCCACAATATACAGAAGGTATGTATATAGGCATTTTTGAGGAAACATTTGACACACCTTTTGTTATTACTCCCATCCATCCATTGTTCAACCTTGTGTGTGTGTGTATTTGTCTTATCTGATCTTATAAACTCGATAATAATGATGACATCATATCTCTTGCCTAGGTGGTCAGACAGAGGTGGCCATGTTCCAGCTACTTTTTAACCGATTGCTCTCCTCTTGCTCACCAGCCCCCTACCACATTTTGTTCCCCTGCTGATTTTCTAACATTACACTTAAACTTGCCCCTTGCATTCATCCCATTCTGAAAAAGCCTTCCTATTCTGTGAAGCTAGTTCAAAGAATGTGACATTTAAGAGATGTAACTCCAGGGCTTCCCTGGTGGCGCAGTGGTTGAGAGTCCACCTGTCGATGCAGGGGACACGGGTTCGTGCCCCGGTCTAGGAAGATCCCAGATGCCGTGGAGCAGCTGGGCCTGTGAGCCATGGCCACTGAGCCTGCGCGTCTGGAGCCTGTGCTCCACAATGGGAGAGGCCACAACAGTGAGAGGCCTGCATACTGCAAAAAAAAAAAAAAGTCTGTCCTACAAGTGATTTATAGTATTTGTCATCACCTAGGGTGGATAGATAGACTGGTGGCTACAGACATTTCATGACAACAAAGCATTAATTACCATGCTAGTGAGAATGGCTTCTAGCAAAAGCTCAAATGGTGGGATTCTCAGTCGCTCTCTGATGCGAGAAAACAGGGACATAACCTACCATCCCATTGAACAAGGAGCCCATTAGTGTAAATCAAGAAATATAGGCTTGGGCTTCCCTGGTGGCGCAGTGGTTGAGAGTCTGCCTGCTGATGTAGGGGACACGGGTTCATGCCCTTGTCCGGGAAGATCCCACATGCCGCGGAGTGGCTGGGCCCGTGAGCCATGGCCACTGAGCCTGTGCGTCCGGAGCCTGTGCTCCGCAACGGGAGAGGCCACAACAGTGAGAGGCCCACATACCACAAAAAAACAAACTAAAAAAACCTAACCTCTTTAACCTTTTCTTAGAGATATTATTTATGTTAGGGGAATGTAAATGCATGTAATGATAACTATATTCAATCCTCTTGCAAACAGGAGGAGCTCCAATATTGATTCACTCACTTGCCAAACATTATTTGAACATCATAGTATAAAATGCTACTGCAGATGCTATGATTACCCTATTCACAATCTTTGACCTCAAGTAGTTTACAATTTTGTGAGAAAAATGGACTAAATGTAAGAAGTATAATAAAAGGTACAAGTAATAAGCTCAAGGAGTTACTTCTTTAAGTTACCAAAGCTTTGATGCAAAAGCAGCTCATGCACAGATGACACAGATGCCATCCAGGGTGCAGGTAACGGTCACTTCCACTGCCTGGTCTGGATCCTGGAGAAAGAACTTCACTGAGCTGTATTTTGACTGGGTACTTTCTCTAATTCTCTAATTCATGAGTTGCTCTTTTTAAATGACAGTTCTCTCTTTCTGCATTTCTTTAAATTAATAACCCTGTGGAATAACCCTGTGGAAAAGGTAAAAATGAATTTTACCTTTACTATGAAAGGTCAAACATGAATAAAATGAGCAACTTTTTCTTGCAGGGAATATTATTAAAAAGAAAGATATTAGTTCACCTTTTCTTTGACAAATTTGACTAATGGAATGAGCTTATTGAAGTAATAGATCTCTTCCCATACCAGTTGCCTCTCTATTATGTTTTCTCACAAGCAGATGAATGGATACAAATAATTCTTTTTTTAATTAAGTCCTTCAAAGACGCCAGAATGATAAGGGCAGGTGAAGTTAAAATTTTTATGAAAGCAAAATGTAGTTGCCTTTTACTTCTAAAAGTGCAATTCAAATTTAGTTCAAGGTTCTAAATAAGAGGAAACCTGCTGTATAAAAAATAAATAAAATAAAATTCAAAAATAAAAAGAGTAAGCTTAACTCTTGGCTTACAAAACTACCAGGTTAATACTAAGCACAGATTGGAAAAGATCTTTTCCATGTTTCCCAATGCTTCCCCTGAGTGTCTCCTGCTAAGATAAACCCATTTATGTAATAACTGTTTCTATATCCACAGGGGCCTAGTTAATAGGACAGTATTTCAATAGATAGAAGAGTGCTCAGACAGTCAAACTTGATAGATAAAATTCAGGATGAGTTTAGAACATTTAGTTAAAGTACACAGTGTAGGTCAAGTTAAATTTGCTAATGCTCTGGGACCTAATGAAACTGAAAAGCTTTTGCAAAGCAAAGGAAACTACAGACAAGACGAAAAGACAACCCTCACAATGGGAGAAAATATTTGCAAACAAATCAACGGACAAAGGATTAATCTCCAAAATATATAAACAGCTCATGCAGCTCAATATAAAAAAAACAAACAACCCAATCAAAAAATGGGCAGAAGACCTAAATAGACATTTCTCCAAAGAAGACATACAGATGGCCAAGAAGCACATGAAAAGCTGCTCAACATCACTAATTATTAGAGAAATGCAAATCAGAACTACAATGAGGTATCACCTCACACCAGTCAGAATGGGCATCATCAGAAAATCTACAAACAACAAATGCTGGAGAAAAGGGAACCCTCTTGCACTGTTGGTGGGAATGTAAATTGATACAGCCCCTATGGAGAACAATATGGAGGTTCCTTAAAAAACTAAAAATAGAATTACCATATGACCCAGCAATCCCACTACTGGGCATATACCCAGAGAAAACCATAATTCAAAAAGACACATGCACCCCAATGTTCATTGCAGCACTATTTACAATAGCCAGGTCATGGAAGCAACCTAAATGCCCAACAACAGACGAAGGGATAAAGAATATGTGTTACCTATATACAGTGGAATATTAGCCATAAAAAGGAATGAAATTGGGTCATTTGTAGAGATGTGGATGGATCTAGAGACTGTCATACAGAGTGAAGTAGTCAGAGTGAAAAACAAATATTATATATTGACGCATATATGTGGAACCTAGAAAAATGGTACAGATGAACCGGTTTGCAGGGCAGAAACAGAGACACAGATGTAGAGAACAAACGTATGGACACCAAGTGGGGAAAGTGGTGGGGGTGGGGGATGAACTGGGAGATACTGATTGACATATATACACTAATATGTATAAAATAGATAACTAATAAGAACCTGCTGTATAAAAAATAAAATTCAAAAAAAAATTTGCTAATGCTCATCTTCACAGCATGGAAGTGTGTCCATTAGAGTAGAGAAATGCAATCCATGGGTTAAAAGGGCCAAGAACTGGACTTGACATCACAACCCCTGCCTGTGCTCTTAATATGTATCATTAGCCAAATCATTTCATCAAATGTTAGGGACCACAACTGAGATTTCACCCCTAACAGAAGTTATATATGTTGAGTCTGTAAAGTTTAGAAAAAGGCAGAGGTAAATATTGTTTAGTGTTAACAGAAGAAAGTAGGCATTTCTTTTGGGAAAAGTCAACATTATTCTGGGCAAGCATAAAAGCATTTAGTTCCACAATCCTCAGCATATTCCATTGCTGCTTATGGAATTCCTCACTAGTACATATCATATTTGGCTTTTAAGAGGGGGCTTCTACTTTCTAAAGAGATCAGACCTGGGTGCCTTGCTAACATTGCTCTTAATTTCATATCACCAGTGACTGACAGACTCCAGTACTACTGAGACTAAAGTTTGACCTTCTCTTCCCATTAGAATTTTGAGAGGGTCTTAGGCACCAGTCTGGCACTGACACTTTTGAAACGCATCCTTATCAACATCTCCATCACCACCATTATCCCCATCAGCACCACTAATCTTCACTAAGGCCTCACGTGGGATGGTCTCTATGTATTTAACACTCACAACAACTCTATGAGGAGGGTACTAGACCCTAAGCCCCATGAGAACAGGAACCTATCTGTTTTATTCACTCCAAATAGTCTGGATTTAGAAAAGTACCTGGCACTTAAGAGGTACTCCATGCATATTTACTGACTATTATATCATTTTACAGATGTATAAACTGAGACACAGTAAGTAAACTCATGTGCCCAAGATCATACTCTTGAACCAGAAGCTGGCTCTCTAGTTCTTACAAAGACAGATATTGGAACATTCCCTAGGAAAGAGTATAGATGGTCTTTGACTATGGGTGTAAACAAAATTGCTTTTATTTCTGAATTGGGTGGAAGCTGTGGTCCACTTTTCCTGCCTGTAGTTGTTTAAGAGAGAAGGAGCCATGTGTTTGGGATATGTTTTCCCCTTTTCTCCTTTCACCAAAACAACAACTAAAGATTCATTCTAAATTCAAAACCTACTGCTGGCAAAGAGAGAATTCAGGTACCCCTTGGAGAGTCCCAAATGTTACCATTTCCCCTTACTATTTTTAGAAAGGTTTTAACTAGTTAAAATGTATCTGCTCATAGTAATCCAATGGCAACTCCACATTTTTTATCTTTAATTTCCCAAGGAATTTTTTTTTTTTTTTTTTTTTTTTTTGCGGTACGTGGGCCTCTCACTGTCGTGGCCTCTCCCGTTGCGGAGCACAGGCTCCGGACGCGCAGGCTCAGCGGCCATGGCCCACGGGCCCAGCCGCTCCGCGGCATGTGGGATCCTCCTGGACCGGGGCATGAACCCGTGTCCCCTGCATCGGCAGGCAGACTCCCAACCACTGCACCACCAGGGAAGCCCCCAAGGAATGTTTTTAATTCCTCAAAAATGTAATCTTTGCAAATTCTTCTTAAAGATACATTCAAAATGATCCCAGTAGTTATCAGAATTTTAAAAAATAATATATTGGATACCTCTTTTCCTGCTACTTTACTCTCAGTACTTATTCCCCCATGGGTATCGGGTTCTGCTGCCAGAAAGGGAAGCAACACACATTGCTTTAAAGTAATGAACTCTGCAGTATCAGTACTCAGTCATTCAATCAACAAATATCTCTGAAGTGCTGGAGCACAAAGAATAGTCGGATGTATGGGAAAATAAACATTTCTCTGTCTTTAAGAGCTTAACAGTCAACGTATGGGGACAGGGCACCTGTTCAATACGTATAACCCTACAAAGCAACATGCAGTAAATACTGAATAAATGACACAGTGGTGGGTGGTACAGGAGTACAGAGAAGGGACAGATCACGCGCAGCTGGAGCAAGTGGGGAGGCGAACGGGGGAGGGGCAAAGCTGATCCTTGAGGAGGGAGCTGAAGTCATAGGATAGGTGACTAGTTGCTTTTATAAAATAGCAATTCAAGTGGCACATATCTTCTTCCTCGTAATATATTCTTTTCCCAAGCTCTCCTCCATTTGTCTAAATCTCGATGATTTCACTGTTCCATATTTTAAAGATGTGATCTCAAATTTTGAGAACAAAAGTCTTTTCATAATTCAATAAAGGAATACCTTTGCCCTTGTCTTGCATTTAAAATAACCACTTTTTTGCTGTATGAATTGCTATACTTTGCCTTTATTATATAAGGCTGGTCATTCCTTTTTTTTTCTCTTTTTGGCCGCACCACATGCCGAACTTCCCTGACCAGGGATCGAGCCCGTCCCCGCTTCAGTGGAAGCACAGAGTCTTAACCACCGAACCACCAGGGAAGCCCACCCTGGTCATTTATTTTAGCTTGACTTTATTTTGGTGAGGTATTAACTGCATTTCTGATATTCTTTAATCAAAATAAATCAACTGCATCTTTGACAAACTGGAACACATCTGAGTGTTGAACACTGTCTGAAATCTAGACTAGAATAGCATATTTAAATTGGGCGTATTTTTTCAAAGAGGATTTGCACAAACTGAGAAAATGCCTGAATAATTTAAAGTTCTGTGGCATCAATTATGAATTTATTTCTGGGATATGGATATTTGACCCTGGAATTATACAGCAGTGCCTGTGCTTCCAGAAAGAGATTGATGTGTTTGTTTTATAAAGTTTGTTCAAAAGCTGGAAATCCAAATCTCTTGTATCCTGTTTGGTAGAGTAAAGCCAGCTTACCCTCCAAGCATCAGATACACTTTCATATAATTGCATTTGTTGCAAGTCTTTTCTGCTGACAGACTTGCCCTGATTGATTTTTTGGATTTTTAAAGTCATCTCTCTCCCTCTCTCTCTCTCTCTCTCTTTCTGCATTGTTTGAGCTTCATTACTGTTGTCAACCTCCACAGAATTTCTGGTTCATAATTAAAATACCCCTCTAAAAGGAGTGTGCCAAGTAGAATGACCTAGGAATGCAACAACAGAGATTTTTCAGCTTGGCAAAACTACCAAATCCAAAGACACAGACCTGCTAGAGAATGGACCTGAGGACACGGGGAGGGGGAAGGGTAAGCTGGGATGAAGTGAAAGAGTGGCACGGACATATATACACTACCAAATGTAAAAGAGATAGCTAGTGGGAAGCAGCCGCACAGCACAGGGAGATCAGCTCCGTGCTTTGTGACCACCTAGAGGGGTGGGATAGGAAGGGTGGGAGGGAGACTCAAGAGGGAGGAGATATGGGGATATGTGTATATGTGTAGCTGATTCACTTTGTTATACAGTGGAAACTAACACACCATTGTAAAGCCATTATACTCCAATAAAGATGTTAAAAACAAAACAAAACAAATCTACTTTCATTGTTTTCTCACCAGAGCAAAGGTCCACATTAAGCCCTTCTTTGCAAACACTTTGCAGAAGTCAGCTGCATTAGAATGTAGGGGATGAGGCCCTGTCAGGCAGCTTTCTTTGCTCCCCACCGCATACTCACTCCCAACAGCCTTCCCAAAAAGTCCTCCTAGTGTGTGATTTCAGTAACAAGCCACTCTGTGACTGCCAGGTGTGGAACGTTGCTATTAACAAGCCAGCAGTCAGCCTCCTTTTATGGAGTCGTAAATCCAGCAGGCTGGATTTGATCTTCCATGCTTGTTTTTTGCTGGCATGACAGACCCTTCCCCATGTGACAGCAGACTCTACAGTGGCTAAGTAGGTCATCCTACATTCTGGTTTCTGAATTTCCAAGCATTAGGAAACACTATTTTCTCACTCAGGAGGGGGCACGCATCTTCTTGTCACGGTAAACTCACTTTCAAAGGACCTGTGTTACATGTCACCCATTTAACATGCTAGAATTATGATGCTATCCACAACCATATCTCAACTAGTTGCTAAGGCAGCTGTTAAAAGAGGGAAGCAAATTCCTGGACAGGGTTCAATGCCCCGCATTACCTCTCTGTGCTGCCTTCAGGGAAAACTGGCTACTTTTTACATGCAGAATTAGCAGTTACAGTTTTTACTCTGCAGTTTCCATTCCAGAGTGTGAGCTTCCTAAGGGAAAGTGCCTCTGCTGAACTTCTACTGATGACATCACTCTCTAGAGGATAAAACTGCGGACATAGAACAAACCCCAGTAAAATCAATGCCAACTCCTAAAAGTGTTGGGTGAATCAAGTATAACCTGATTCAGAAAGAAGAGGCAGAAAATGAAGGCCTTTCTCTGGGAGAAAATACTGCAGCTTCTCTGGGTCATCTGAGTGTCTCTGCCTATTTAGTAGAACAACTTGATTTGATTCCTTTGGGAAAAGATTAGTTGATTGGAATGTCAAAATCTGTGAAATGAACCTCCCAGCTGGGAAAGAAAATGGACATTCCAGGAAGGCAGATTCTATTTGGGTCATAACAGTCAACTATTACAAATTAAATCTAACCACAGAGCAGTTCTCCATTTTCGCATTTGTAAAATGTATATAATGCTTTAAAAGGCTTTTCATTTTATATAAACTGATATGTTTTATTATAATATTTACTTTACTTTATTGGCAATAACCTGAATTCTCTGAATTCACAATAAGCATCTTAAAACTCCTCTTCTGAATAACCAAATTCTTCTCAAAATATGTCCTGTTATAAAGTGTTACGAAGCTACTTCTCAAAATCAGCGTGGAAGGCTTTTTGAACACATGTCTTTTGAGCTCTATATTTTCTCAGGTACCTCAGAGGACAGAAAAGCCTGAGTCAGTGGATTCCACTTAAAAAGTGAAGGGAAGAAATCCCTATAATAACAAACTATATGATCAAATTTAGTTGTTGTCTTGGGGACTGGCGAGGAAGGAACTCCCCCAAAAGAACTCTGCCTAAAAATTCATTAAGATACAGATTCATAAACAGATCCAAATTTGATATTTTACATACGACCACATCCATTGACTTCTTTTTCCAGAAGAGAGAAGGAAAAAGAGACAAAAGAAAATAACAAGTTAGGATAGGAAAAATTGCATGCATCCCAAATTTAAATCAATACCAAAAGGCATTAGGGAAGAAAATATGTCCATTTCAGCCTTAATATTAATAGAAATCCTTCCTTCTTAATTCAAAAGGAATATTTTCCTTTAAATGAAGATGGCGTGATATAGCACCGGGCTTTCAATGGTCCCTCATCAAATATTAATTGTTGAGAATTCAGAAGTGGTAGACATATTGGAAATAAACAGTCTGCCGTCCAGTTATGATACCCCTAGAAAGGCACTACTGTAAGGCAGAATTCAGCTCTAAAATAAAACAAAGGATTGTTTCAAATGATTGTTGGCTACTTTGAGAATGCCCAAGAAAAATAATTTATAAAATGTCTACCTTCTTATGTTAGTTGAATATTCTTCGGTCTACTTCAGGCTTATTCATTTCCTTCTTGTTTACTACTAATATACATGCTTTCTTGCAATCAGAATAAACTCTAGTGTTGGAAAAAGTTGTCAAACAGAGAGTATAATCTACTGTCAAGTTATGTTGGTAAATTATTGAATCTAGCCCCCACTCTAAAACTTAGGAAACTCTGTCCTTAACTAACTGCTTTGGAGGCATTATTGAAGAGTGAGAGATCTGTGAACCTATGTCCTGGTAACTAAATGTGGAAAAGTTTCTTTTCTATCTGGAAGCAGACCAACAGAGAGCTCTAAATAGAAGCAGCTTAAGGGCTCAAAAGACTGCATAATTAGGTCTCTGCTTTACCTAAATGCACATGACAAACTTCCGGAATTGCTGAAAATCTGCTCCTTTTTACCACCATCAGTGAAATGAGAGCCACTTGGAGTTGGAAAACTGAGGCTGGAGCTGTGGTCATGAGCAAGTCACCTTTTCTCTCTTTGTTCATTTCCCTACAGTGTTGATTTGAAGCTCAAATGAGATAATGCCTGTGGTGTGCAAACGACATCAGTTTAGAGGTGAAAGTTCCACAAACCATAATGTATGAGCAGAGCTATTGCCAGCAGGGCCACAGTGAATCTGCAATCCTGATGCTCAGTTGAGGTCATGAGAGTTATAACAACACTCTGCTCAGATTCAAGCGTGGTATACAGATTCTTCAAAGGAAATTGCGAGGAAAAAGTTTGCTCTTCGAAGTTATTTAGAATGAGATTAAGGCAGTAACCTGGTAAATCTAGCCCCTGGCAGCAGGCGATCTTAATTCACTCAACAGTGATAAAATTGCGGTACTATTCTGAAAGCACTAGCATTGTGCAGAATCTGCAGGCATAACTGGTTCGAAACTGCAGCTGGAAGTTAACTCTAATTGTGATTTAACACTAATTAGTAACGGTCATTTTCATAATCCTATTTTCGTAAGGCTCTTTGCCAAAGTTGTCAAGGATACCATTTGCTTCTCTGAATGACCGTGATTATTCTGTGCTGGGCAACGTGTCTGATTCACGTTTCATTCCTTCAATTAGCAGGCACTACAGGCACTCTTCTGGTCATTGGCAATAAGGAGATTACAGAAAATACCTACTTTATGAAGCTCATTGTTCTACTGAAAAAACAAAAATGTAAATAGGAAACCAAAGTACCGCAATCAATGCTGTGAGAGAAGTAAGTGTAGATACTATAGAATACTTGAGTTTTATGGAGACCATGTATCTTTTGTTCCAACTGTGGACAATGTTTTTACTAGTGTTTTTTTCATGGGATAAAAACCATTGGTTTGTGGAATGAATGTGCTCCCATATTTTGTTTAGCTGATATGGGTGGGGGGGGAGAAGGTAGTGAAGTTGGAACTTCCATTATCACATTCCTAGACTATTTCTTCAAAGATGCCAGTAATGACTATTGAAGTACATGTAGTTTGCACCACATGTACACCAAGCAAATACTTTAGGCCTGTTTGATATCCAATTTCAGTATGTTTGCCATCCACAAAACGTAATTGCTGTAGAGATGCTTCGTTGCTCACAGAAAAAAAAGACATTCTGTGCTACTGGATTTCCCACGATAAGAATGCTTTCGGGAAAGAAAAACCATTACTTAGTTCTGAGCCTGTGCTAATTCAAGAGTGAGTCTAAACCGCTATTTCTTACCACTGGAACATTAAAATATAGGACTGGTACTACACTCATCCATAAAGTTGCCAGCTGGCTTCAGCTGCCCTCTACGTAAAAACAGTGCCACCTGTGGAAAAGGACTGGCTTTACAGGGTGAAAAGAATGCTACAGGTACCTCTATTTCTGATTTCCCAATTTAGAATTGGTATTGGTCATTCTTGGAGATTTTTCTAAGTTTAAACGGGAATCTTAAATCACTGTAGGAGTGCAAGAATATTTTGCAAGTATTGATAATTATGCATTGCCTAGAAGTTATAAAAATCAATGCTGAATACTGATACTGCAGCACTTCCCCACTAATACAGATCTGTATCAGCCACAACTGTGGATTTTAGAGTATTTCTAAAAATTACTCCTTCACACTTAATTTTAAAAAAACAGGGTCGTTATGGACTGAATTTTTGTTTCCTACCTGCCCTCCCAATTCATATATTGAAACCCTAGCCCCTAGTGTGGCTGTACTTAAAGGTGCAGCCCCTAAGGAAGCAATCAAGGTTAAATGAAGTCATAAGAGTAGGCCCCTGATCCAGTGGAATCCTTATATAGTAAAAAGAGACACCAGAGAGTTCACACTCTCTTCCCCACACACACGCCCGGAGAAAAGGCCATGTGAGAACACAAGAAGACAGCCGTCTGCAACCCAAGGAGAGAGTTCTCACCAGACGCCAACCCTGCCAACACCTTGATCTTGGACTTACAGCCTCCAGACTGTGAGAAAATAAATTTCTGTTTAACCACCCAGACTGTGTTAGTTTGTTATGGCTGTCTGAGCAGACTAACACAAGGGTTAAATGAATTCTGTTGAGGTGTTCCAGATTATCCTGTGTCTTGACCTAAGAGATTCAGAAATGTATGGTAAAAAGGAGTATCAGCCAGGAGCAAGGTAAGTCTCTGAAGCAACAGTGGAGGCATTTCTTTGAGACTACAACTAAAGGGTAAGCATCAGTTTGGCATCATTTTGGATCAATGTCCAATGGGCTCCACTCCATAAACACGCCTCCAAGTGTCCTCTCTCTAATTCCTTCAGCAATGAGTTGTGACAACACTCGTGAGATGTTGCCACGAAGGATGCTCATTATGGACTCAGTGTCCAGTGGTTTTATTGGAATTTAGTCACACAGGTAGTCCTGTCTGGCACATACTGAAATGCCACACTCCTTGAAGGAAAGTAAATGTTTAGCTTAAGCCACACTGTTTGGATAAGTAGCAGGCACTGTGAGTCACTCTTATTAGAGTGGTGGGAACTCTCTTGAAGTTCAAGTTCTCAGATGCCAGCCAAGGGCCCACTTTGTAAGCAGTTCTTTCAAAGTCCAGCAGTCAGGCTTGCTACATTTACTCTTTTTACACAATGGTAAAGATCACTGCGTAACAGGAGGCAGAATGAGCAGAAGTGCAGCGATTACGTTTAACCTCTGATTAGAATTCTTTAAGATTTACATATCACCTGTGCTGGTTGTGCTGTGTGCCTTCTCAGACCTGTCCCTGAGGGCTGGTCCTCAAGTTAATAAATACCATTTAGTCATTCCAGGAAATGGTATCTTGAATAGGTAAAAATAAATAAATCATAAATAAAATCAGCAAGTGAGTCAACCTTCCTCTGTTGCTCTGCTATGCCTTTTCTGAATATGTTTAAACGGATTGGAAACTATAGAACTGTCTTCTTATTATTGAAAAACATATACCAACCAGTCCTCTTGCTCAACTTAGTTTCTGACTCTCATATGGGGGATCTTAATCTCCAGCTGTCGGGTAAAGCCTGTGGAATAGGCCTCATTCCAGTAGAGCTGCTTTAAATGCACAAAATAAAATACATAGTGTTGCAAAGGAAACATATTGTACTGAAATTCGGTTATCAAATTTTAAAACTAATTTGCAAGATAGTAATCTATGTGCTTTTTTATTAACACAATAACATTATTATCACAGCAGGTCTAAAAACTATCATAATTATTAAGTACTGATGAGTGCAAACAACATTTTAGGATGTCTTCAACAAAAACATTATGCTGTGAAAATATCTGTAATGTCTTTTGGTACTTGTAATAACACTGTAGTTTGTTATCAACTTTCATAACTGAAAAAAAGGCTAAATTTCACTTAGAAATTAAAGAAAATAACGATATAAGAATTTTTCTCATCCAAATTTACAGGATGCAGGTAAAAATTTCATGCTTCTAGTATCATAAGATCAGGGGTTCTTTAAATCATTCCATTCAGTTCACAAACAATTGACCAAGGGCAAGCAGATCTGTTTTGTTTGACTATAGTGTTTTCAAAGACAAAGTAAATTAGTTACCAAAGTAATGTGATTTCACATAAAAATTCATACTTCTGGCTTCTCTGAAAAAAAATATGCAGACCAAGCGACCGTAGGCTGGTATTCCAAGGCAATGTACAAGCGGACTAAGTAGCAGCAGCCCTGCTACATATGGTGTGAACTTTCCAGTCTTCATAGCCTTACTCACGTGTGTTATCTGCCTGGCTCCTGTAGCCACCTCTTGTTTTGTTTTGTTTGTTTGGATTTTGTTTTTGTGTGCAGCCACCTCTTATATATGGCATTTTCCATTTCATTATGACCCTCTTGCTGGGTGGGAATTAGTAGAGATTTGTTTTCTAACAAAGGGGAAGAATTCTATTTGCATACCTACTGTCATCCCCATCTAACTTCCAGTCCTCTACTCTCAGCTACTGACACACTAAGGCCCATAAGAAGCCACCCGTGTTAGTAAAGTTTCACTGAAGCACAGCTATCCTCTTTTATTTATATACTATCTTTGGCTGCTGCTATGGACTGAATTGTGTTCCCCTAAAATCAATATGTTGAAGCCCTAATCCCCCAGTAGGATGATATTTGAAGAAAGAGTCTTGGGGAGATAATTAGGTTTAGATGAGGCCATGAGGGTCCTCATGATAAAATTAGTGACTCTGTAAGAAGAGACCCTGGAGAAATTGCTTCCTCTCTCTATCTCTCTCCACCATATGAGGGCACAGCAAGAAGACAGACATTGCCAAACCAGAAATAAAAGAGCCCTTATCGGGGAACCGAATTGACCAGCGCCTTGATCCTGGACTTCACAACCTCCAGAACTGTGAGAAATAAATTCTTGTTGGTGAAGCCACCCAATCTATGGTGTTTTGTAATGGCAGCCCAAGTTAAGACAGCTAATATCACGCTACAATAGTGGGGTTGAGTAGTTGAGACAGAAACTATATGGCCCTCAAATTCTAAAATATCTACTATCTGGTCCTTGCCAGAAAAATTTTGCCAACCCCTGCTCTAGTTTTTGGATGAAATTACCAGTTATAGTTCTAGAAATTTCATATAGAGGGACCTAAGGATGGTTAGTGGGAGCTATATTTGCATAAAAAACGTCTTATTTCTCCTTAATGGAGATGGAGGCAAGCAGTTAAAGCATTACCAAATTCCTCCCTACTACAGCCACCGAGAACTACACACTATAGAGCCATCGTATGTGCTTATGCGGCTAGAGCTGTAATCTATGAAGCCTGAAACCCTGAGTCCCAAATCTGCTCCCCCAACTTGGAGCTAGCCCTTAATTAATGGTTATGATAACTAGGAGATATCAATAGCATGCTAAGGACATAGTCTTGATTCTACGATTCACAACCAATGTTCACTGAAAGAATGCTGAAAATAGTAGCAATAAGAACAAAATATTTTTTGTTAATAGCTCAGTGGGGGAATGAAGTTAAAGTAATTGAGTGAATGAGAAACTGTACATTGTTGAGAGTGTGCCTGTAGGGTATCGTTGTAGGGGAAAAAAGTCAGCTATTTTGACAAACAAAAGCAACATGGTATAATCTAAAGAATATGGGTTTTAGGATCAGAAAGAGATGGACTCTGACCCGTAATTTATTTGGCAACTTGCTGCCTCACTCTCAGAACCTCAACCTCCTCATCAATGAAATGGAGATTATACTGCCTCGTCTGTGGGTTGTTGATATTTAATAAGATTAATTATTATATGCAAAATATGTTGAAGTGCATGGCTATAAAATAGGCTCTCAAAATGGTAGCTATTCTCATGAATCATTTCTTTACAGTTTCTCTTCTTTATGAAAATACTTTTTTTCTGAGAATAAAGTGACACTGATTAGCAATACACCCACATTCGAGTTATTGAGACCATCTATCAATTGCAAAAGGGCAAGAAAGATTTTTAAAAAATAAACAAACAAAAAACCTGACACATGTTATAACAAGGAACAAGGGAAGAAGCCATGTGATATAACTAGCACACTGGCACCTACAAAGGCAAGAGCTCCATTCCTGGGTCCCATTAAAAAAACAGCACGAGTTTTCTGTCTCTAACACCATCAGAGATAGACAAGCTGGTATGTGTGCTCAGCTCTTATAACCAACGTGTGTGTGTCTGCACATGTGTAATGTGCACATGCTCAGATGTGTGAAAGAGGAAAAGAGATGATAGAGCTTTGTGATTAACTCATCTTGAAGAACCAAAGTTTATTTGCCACTGGTGAGTTTTCTTAATTATCCCTCTTTGACACCTTTCATTGCAAATATATCAGTCGGTTACTTAATATTAATTTCTTTAGGTCTGAGTTCCCTCATGTGTTTTGAAGGGAAAATAACTGCCCTTTCTTCCCCACAGGAATATTATAAACATCAGATGAGATGATGTGTAGACAACAGTGCTTTGAGGAGGACAGTGACAAATAATATCTGTCCTGAGGACTGTAAGGACAGATCTGAGTTTTGGTAAACTTGTAGTACGTGGGAAGATTCTAAAACTGGCAAAATGTGTATTGGGAAGATTTAATAAGACATAAGAGTTTCAAATACCCACCAGGTAGCCTTGTAGAAGAGAAGGTAGAACACAGACCTAAGGAGACATATTTCTGTGTAATACTAGACAAGACTCCCTAATGAACGAGCAGGCGCCCTGTTTGGTACCCCTGTTCCAGGTTTATCATTACCTTAACTCTCAATTACTTGTACAAATAGATGTTTCACATATGTGCATTTCACATAATATTTGCACTTGGCTGTCATCTCCTCGAGCGTGGCGACTGTGTATTTAGTCCTCGTGCTCTCTACGGCTCTTTACATTTTGTCTTGCAGGTTGTGGATGCTCAATAACTATTTGTTAACAAAATATAAACTGAAACTGCTATTCAAATATAAATCAAGTGTTGTGACACTAGTACGAATATGACTCCTCAAGTCTTATCCTCTCTTAGAACCCTGAGTAGAGAATTACGTTGATTTGCTTACTTATGCACATTTCTTTGTTGCTGCAGTATAGATGTTAATTTGTCTCTTGGATTGATTTTTTTCTCCATGTTAACTAGCAGGAAGGTTCTATTTAAGGGGTTAGTGGAAGGAAAGGCTTGTTATTTCAAAATACTTCATCATAGACAGGTAATCATCTTAGATGAAATTCCTTAAGTGCTGTTATCCAAACATCTATTTCACTGTTGGCAATAAAAGAGCCCTCGCCAATGTCCAATGACCTATAAGTCAGAGCTAGGAGGTTTCTTTATGCAAATTAAATTTGTGCCACACTCATCAATAAAAAAGAAAACAGCAAGAAGATTAAAATTGCAGCAGCCATGCAAAGTAAAGGATTCCTAAATCTATTTATAGGATATGTCAGTATGGCTAATTATTTTTTGAGATAGTGTGTTTGAAAGAATTAATGGGGAATGAGCTTTGTGAATTGACTATTAAATGAGAGGGAGGGTGTAAAGAGAATCAGGAATATAAAGTAGGCAACCAGTTTGATTAACCTTACTAGCTTTAAAAGATCCACATAATAAAGTAAGAGACACTGATATTAATTTTATGGCAGTATTATAAACCCCAAGAATTAACTAATTATATTATAGTACAGTTTGTTTCTCCTCAAGTCTGTTTTTCATTTTGCACTTAAATGATAAAGATTCAAATCTTTACCCATGTACTCAGGGTTTTTATCCCCTCTTTAAAAAGCACACAAAATATAAAGAAAGGGGGGAAAAATCATGTCACTTTACATTGATGGGAATGTGCTACTACGAAATAAAATCACTTTACCACTCTTCAACTAACAGCATATAAGGTATTAACCGTCTAGATGCTAATAAGTGGAAGTGGGTCCAGACAACATACCCGTTTCCTTAGATTGCAAGTAAGAGTGAGATTCCTTGAGAATGAGTTTGCAAAAGCTGTATAAAAGTCCAGGACTTTAAGCAAGGCTTCTCGCTTGATGATGTGGAGGTCACAGTACGTCAGTGCTCGGACATTGGCACAGGCATGAGCAAGGGTGGTTTCCTTCCAGAAGATGTCTCCAAATACATCCCCTTTCCCTGGAAAACAATTAAGATATAGATATTCAAGTATCTACACTTGTTTTTATCCTAGTCACGATATTTTATTCAGTTTCATATATGGTATTGATCGTCTAGCGTAATTTGGAGTCTAAGTATATAACACCATCTATATACATGTAACAATGTACAACATTTTCATATAATATGTAAAGTAACATCATCTTAAATTCAGTTCTTGAAGGAAATCTGGAGTGGCTTGAATAAATGAAAATCCAACAGAGAAGCCAAGAACCTCATTTTAACAAATAGTTTCATTATCTTCTGCCACCTTAACTTTTCGCATTCTGACCAGAAGGAGCAAAGGTGACGTCTTGGGCTCATCCTTTCTTCTGCTCCTTCTGCTAGAAATGACAGTAAGAGGCAATATACAAGGATCTCCTGCTACAGCCTTTATAAATCTGGAACTGACTCCACATACGTTAAACATACATTATTCAGCAACTAAGTGAATATCTGCTCTCATTATTAAGATTAAAGTCAGAACTGACAGGAAAAAAGAAGAAGAAAGACTACTTGTAACACTTCAGGCCAGTCAGACCACTGGAAAGAAAAGATAGTGTGTAACCAGAGAAATGAGAGAGAGGGGAAGGGAGAGAGAACAAGACAGAGACACAGAGAGAGACAGAGAGAGAGAGGCTGAGGCTGAGTGAGATTACAGATTCTTTGCCCACCCCACACAGGCAGTTTGGAAATCCTTAGAGAACCACGAGGCACTCTGGTATGGAGAGAGAAAACATATATATTATTGAGGAGGTGGTTAAAACCACCATGTGATCAAATGATCAGCATAAAATAACCATAATAGATATTTAATAAATCTTGAGCAGTATCATTTGTTACCTGACCCTCCCCAAATTCCTTTTAGTTCATGACACTGATGAACGACTTAAATGTCTGATAGTCATATATTTGTTCAAGGAAGGATAACTAGAGACCTGAGAGCCAAATAAGGTGTCTGAGGTTATACAGCATCAAAGTAACCTAAGGGAGACTTTAACTATAGAAATTTAAAAGATAAACCCTACCTCCACTTAGATGAATTTCAGAAATCCATAAACGGCATTACCTTTAAACTAGTAATTCCAATTATAGGTATTTACTCTAATTGCATTATCAGAAGTACCAAAATTGCTTATAAGAATGTTCACTGAAGTGATATTTATAATAGCCATAAAAGGTAGAAACAAGATAAATGTGAATGAAAAAAATAAATAAATTATGGAATATTATGCAGCCACTAAATATCATAACTTTTTTAAAGTAACAGAGAAATGTTCATATTATGGAAAATAACAAAAGCAGGATTATCAAATCATACATACAGTAGTATCTCATTTTATACACCCTCTTCTCCCCAGAAACACACACATGTACACACAAAACGAATGCATCAAATAGTAGGTTTGCTCTCATTACAGGCTAATGGATGAGTTTTATTACGTCTTATAATTTACTTGTATTATTTTTTAAACAGACGAGATCAACAGCTATTATATTTTCTTAGTCCCCCATGCTGTGGAAATAACAGGGCATTGCCGCTTCTTGTTCCTTTTCCTCTATTGTATTGCTACTCTTTCTATACTGGCTTTTACCTTGAAGAGAGAAAAATGATTACATTTCTCTCTGATTCATTTCTGAAACCTTTTCTCAAGTTATCATTTATAATACAAGCTCTGACCCACTTATAAGTACTCATCACTTTTCAACTATTTGATTTTCATGTATAGTAACCACAATAATAATTACTAGTGCCTTTGACTCAGTAATTTCGCTTCTGGGAATCAATCAAAAGATTTAGAACAAACACATGTAATATTCACTGGAGTGCTATTAATCATAACTTCAGATTGGCAAAAATAAATAAAATATTCAACGAAAACAGAAATCTATATCTCTATATAAATTCATATAGAATTAAAACTAGTTTCAGAAATAACATGCAAAATACAAATCTTATAATGTCAAATAAAAAAATAAAGATACAAAGAATGATTATGGTTATAGCTATAATAAAGTACATAAAAATGAAACTGAAACTCTAAGACTAAAAGAATTTTCAATTAAAAGTCTACTATTTCTTAATTTCTTAAAGAAAAATAATCCTGATAGGACCAAAATATATTGTTTTATTATTCTATATTATTCTATATAGTATATTCTATGTTATTATTAATTTGTTGATTGATAATAAATTGTGTTAAAAATCAAAAGGGATACAAGACTAAAAGAAAATGCACATAGCTATTATAGCGATTGGCTTCAAGTGATGTGTTTATTGTTTTCCTTCTTTCTACTTTTTGTTTTCTAAATTTTTCTCTAATGAATCTTTTATTTTAAAATAGCAATTATTTTCACAGACGTCTTTCCATATACTTTTTAATAAAACCGGTACACAGATCTGCAGAACAGTAAATATTCATTGACTGATAAGTGTATCATCAATAGGTAAAAAATACTCAATATATATATAAATTTCCCCTTGCCAATATAGACCATTTTAAATTGTGGAGGTCTTCAAATATCTGTTATATGTTTTATTTTACCTAACTGATGAAATTAAAATTCTCACCATATTTCTGTCAACAATTTTAAATTTAAGTTATTTCTCTTTTTTACTATCATGGGGAAAGAAAAAGTCTATGAGGCTGAAAAGTAACAGAAAAAGTTAACTGACTCAACCAAAGTAAAACTTATCCTCTGCTCCTCGCCCTAAAAATGTTTAGAGAAACATAGCGAAATTAATAAATGTGAATTATTCTGCTCTAAACATCAGAACTCACATTACATGTAAACAATACTAATTGTTTTATAACATAGAATTTCCATTAGGATACACAATATATCAATTATACATTAATCTAATCAACCATTTCAAACTATTTTGCTTTATTCAGTGTTCTATATCACCTAATAGTCACTAAATTCACAACAAACGTTTAAGGCACTTGTGGAAAGATAGTTGTCTTGTAAATCAGTTAATTTATGAGCTGACTAATGTTCTTCTTCAGGAAATATTATGCACATTTACACTGAGTAATGTGCAGGAATCACAGCTGTGAAGACATGTGGTTATGTATGGACTATCTAATAGAGAAGCGCCCTTTTTTTTCCATCACAAGGATTTTGCACACTTTCAGGACTGGGAAATCCTGTTTATCCTAATAACTATAGAATATTTGATGCTAGTTTTTAGGTCAGTTCCCACTGGGTGCAAGTAGACTCAGCTAGAAACATTTTAGAGTTTGAGAAAAGTAACCTTCCCCCAAAGCCCTAAAATTAGTAGAAAAGCTCACACTCAACATGAAAGTTGTTGTTTGGTCTATTAATATTTTCTCAGTTCTTTGCATCAAGTCTTATGAAGTATTTTATTTTCAAACCACAGGAAACAGGATTGTAAAACAGAAGTAAATGTTAAAGATTCATAGAGCAAAAAACTGGAAAATTTAAAGACAAAACAGAGACAAAAAGTTACAAACTAATTAAAGGAGTAATACAGATCATGGTATGCCGGTACCCTGACATGCTGGCTTTACAGACAGAGTGTTTTTATTTTAATGTGAAACACATCATTTGGTGAGTTAATGACATAGATAAAATGAATTCATAAAAATTATCTCAGTTATTCATGAGTGAGTACAGCTATCTACCATAGCCAATGAATTCCTAAAACTATAGCATTTGAAGTTTACTTAGGTAGTTTCCTGTGAGTGTATGTGAGGTTGTACTGATAGCTCTATTTAATGGTTCTCTTACAGAATGGACTTAATTCACATTTTTACTTTTATTAGTCAGCCCTTCACTACAACTGATTGTTGTAGTCGGCTCATAAAGTTTATTACGAATACATATGAACAAAAATATTCATTTACAAATGAACAACACTAAGAGTTTTTGAATTATGTGATTTTTAAATTGACTTGGACTTATTTACGGACAGCAAATGCAATAAAGTAATATTTTGAAGGACAAGAACAGAAAGAAGATGATGAGCATTAAACTTTAGAAATTATATTGGTGTGTAAGAATAAAATCTTTAAAATATTTAGAATTGGTGCCTGCCAATCTTCAGTGATTGATGTCCAAAGTCGTTCTGTTGAAAAATTATAATGGATACATCTTGACACTTTTAGAGAAGCCAATAATTCTTATCTACAAAAAAATCACTGATTTAGCTTATGCATTTTTATTTACACACACAAAGAATGAGCCAAATAGCTGTTACTAAGTGGGATAGGGAGGGTGGAAGGGAGGCTCAAGAGGGAGGGGATATGGGGATATATGTATGGCTGATTCATTTTGTTGTACAACAGAAACTAACATAGTATTGTGTAGCAATTATACTCCAATAAAGATCTATAAAAAAAAAAAAGGAGATCTAAAAAAATAGAGAGTATCCTGATAGATAAGTAAGGGATGATGGTAGGTGCCTTTGAGGAGGTAGAAGATATGGTAATTAGCAAGCTGGTAATCCTGAATTTGGCACTATTAGTGTTGAGAACAAATTGGTTACATACAGAAACCCAAACATGTGTCCAAATCAAGAAAGTTAGTAGCATATTATAAAAAACAAGTCCAAGAAAAAGACTAAACTAAAAAGCAGTTATATCTTGAAGTTCTTCTGTTTTCCTTTTCTAAGAAAGCATTTAGAGTTGAAGCCTATTATAATGTTCATATTATAACTAAGTCTTGCACACTTCACACCTATCAAATGGTAGAAATGATGGCTGTCCTCTTCACCCCATTCAATAAATACACCTAGCATCCTAACCCTAGCTCTAATACTACCCTTCAGCTAGAACATGTGCTTTATGCTGTGGAGGGATAGAGACATGCAGGAAATAGAAATCCTGCTCTCAAGAATTTTTAATGTGTAATAAGAGAGACATGTCCAAAAAATGATAAAATAGGAAAAAATAAAATAAGTACTATAGGATCAGGATAGGGAATGCACACAACAAAAAACATTTGTTTTGAATTTGAGGGTATTTAGTTGAGATCTCACAAGTAAAGTAGTGTTTGGGTTTAATCGCAGTGGAGCCTTCAAGAGAAGAGCAGTACTTTTTGTGAAAGAGCAGCATGCGCGTGATCTGCCCAGGGGATGATGAGCAGCATTAGCCCAATACTGGAAACCTATGGGACACAGAGAGTAGGCCAAGTCTAGAGGGAAAACACAGCACCCAAGAGGGAGAACATTTAATGCAATGCAACAGTCTGCTTCATCCTAGTTCAAAGACGAACGACTAAAAGTGTTTCAAGTAAAGACAGTCATGGCCTATCCAATGCTTTAATAGCAGAACTAATGACAGTGTGAAGAGTGGCAAAGGAAGTACCGTTACATCATGTTTTCTGATGGCAGAAGACAAAAGCTCCATGATTTGCCTATTGATCTGAGTGAGGTGGAAGGAGTAACATTTAAATACTCTAGGAATAAATGTGAACCAAGAATTTCACATCCAGCAAAACTGATTTTCAAGAATAAAGGACACAAACTATATCACCAATATAAAAGAACTCAGGGAATTTTGCTCCCATGGATTTTTCCTACTATTAGTGAATAATCTTCATACAACCAAAATACTTAGAGAGACACTGACATAAAGACTAGTGGTAGCACTAACAACTATACAGTTACTTGTAGAATTAAGACTAAATGAAGGTTAAAAGGGAGAGGGTACAGTATGCAATGGTTATATGCTTTAACAATATATAGTACAACTACTAAAAATAATGATGGATGGGGGAGAATGGGACAAGCATATGCAAAAATCTTTTTATGTATTTTCAGTAATCATATTCGTGGTGATGGCATTAGTACTGTTATTCTGAGGTTGTTATATTTGTAATGTGGCATAAAGCAATTGAGCAATTATGCAATATTTTAATTCTATCATCCCCAGCATTCTCAATATGGAAGAAGGTATCTGAAGATGCACTATAGACATGGATAGATAAAGCCCTATTGTACTCAGTTTTAGTTAAATATATTGTATGAACTCATGAGAAATGTTATTTATATATGTGTGTGCATATATACATATATATATACATACTACACACACACACACAAATATTTTTCTCCTCATTTTATTTATTAAATGGACCAAGAGACAATGATCAACTCAGTAGCAGTGAATATCTGTAGGACCAAGATTGTGAAATATTTTTCACAAAAACAAATTCAAGCTTCTTGGAGAAATGACTGATGGCTGATTCCAGGTGTGGGGCAGAATTATACAAGATGAGGATCTGGTCATATTACATAGCAAAGAAAGACTGTTGTATCAAAAAGACACAGGAGCCAACTTGAAGAGGCTCTTACTTGCCAAAGATAGGACAATTTGCACTTCAATAATGGTCAAAACTGCAAAGCACTGAAATTCACCATTTGTTTAAATTCATTAGTACATAAGGATATTTTTAAGAAACTATCTAGGTACCCTCAGAGGATAAGAAACCAATTAGTTATCTTAAAAGTTGGTAAATAATGGAGAAGTATCAAGCACATATGTGGCCATTCCTATGCGAACTTCATACTGAATAACCAAATAGTAGTTGAGAGGAAGTATCTCTCTATAAAAGCATTCCAACTAACAAACAAAAATATAATATTAGAACATCTTCATTTTGCAACTCCCAGTGAATTAATGGATCTAGGCATTGAGTATCAATGTATTAACACCATCAAAAAATGCAACTAGATAATCACACGTCATCTGATGAAAGAACACACCCACCTAGAGTCTTGCAAAGGGATTGAACCTGAGTCTGATCAAGCCTCTGGATCCAGCTGCTAACTGACAGGAAATATAGAGGATGGAGGAACATGTTGAACTACAGTGAGCATGCAATCAGCAGAATCCACACTGTGGGAACTCTGCAGGACAAAAGGCCCAGGCTCTACAGCAAAGAATTATAAAGAAAAGAAAGGGATGGGGGGGAGCTGTAGATTTAAAAATATTTAAAAGATAGATCAAATTTAGAAATAAGCAAATTAAACTTGGTGTTTAGGATGGGTCACACAGTGGGACTTCTCCAGGGGGGGCAGGGGTTGTAAAAGTTCTGTTTCTTAACTTGTGAAATGGTTACAGGATCTTTGATTATAAAGTTTCATTAGGTTATATGCTTATATTGGGATTTTTCTGAATCTCTTTTTTAGTTTGCAAATTTAAAAATTCAAGTAATTTTGATGTGCATGTACTCACCAATAACACCTCCCCCTCCGCACACCAAAAGGAAGACTGAATTCTCAATGGCATTCACCAAGTAAGTAAACCAACACCTACAACTGACTAGCTTTGATCTTCTTAGTGACAAAACGAAACCAACTTATTAAACCTGTAATTAATTAAGTTTCCAATTCCTTAAAGACAAAAGAATCCTTGATACTTTTTGAGAAAATATGAAATAATGGGCCTGACTAGGGGAAGGCAGGGTAGAGAAGGAGAGCAGAAGCAAGACACTGATATGTAGGTAGATATAAGAAATCTGGAAAAATGAGGATGAAGCTTTCTGTACGTGGATGCCATGACCTCAGGGGAAGAAAAAGAGCAATGAGAAAAGCAGGCCAAGCATCCCTACTCTGTCCAGAGACTGTCAGCATTTAAGGGAAGAGCAGAGTATTCAGCCTAAGAACTGAGACAAGTCACAAGGCCGGTACAAACTCAATGAGTGGAGAAACAGACTCCACCTCTTCATGGAAGAAACTGCAAAGGTTTGTGGCCATTCTTGCAATCCTGGAGCATTCTTAAAAGCTTCATTTCCACTTTAATACTTAGCAACTAGATGGACCCTGAACTCTTCCAATACCCAGATGAAAGACCCATAAGCAGAACTTAAGATCCTCATCTTGTGTTCTGAGGGCTCATGAGATTCACACTCTGAGCCAGTTCTCCCCAGTCCTAAACACCTGCCTGGTGTAAACTAGTCACTTGGAGGAGGACCATTTTTGTAGATATTTAGTAGCTGATTAACCATCTTATACTTGGGTCATGTTTGGTTTTTTGTAACATACACTGGTGTGGTACTTAGTGTTGTTAGAAAAAAAATTGTTTTTAATAAAAGGAAACAAATGCGTAAAGTTAACATAGGCCCTCCATCTTCTGTCAAGATTAAACCAACTAGTTGTATAATTTCAAAATTCCATTTTAAAATTCCTGTTAAAGAAAGTATCACATTTGTAATGTGATGGTTAAGAGAATGGACATTGAGTCAGATAAGTCTGGGTTCAAATCCTATACCCACCACTTATTTTCTAGCTGTGACCTAGGGCGAATCACCTGATACTGCAGAGCCTTGGTTTTTTCATCTGTAAGATGACTACAGCAAGTACTTTTTTCACGGAGTAAATTAGAGAATTTGATATAATAATGCTTATAAGATAATGAGTATTTAACAACTATTGGTATTTAAATCAGACTTTCAAAAGGGTCTGGATTTCATTTCTCAAAAATATACTTTAAATATTTTGATAGGGAATCTTAAAATCAAAACATTACTATAGAGTTTAAATTTTACTTAAGTATAGGCAAGCTCAGTTACTAACTACACATATGATTTTTCTTTCCATAAGCCCCTTTTAACTCTTAAATGTTAATTTTCTAGTAAAATCAATTCTGATTTGTAGACCTATTCATTCCAGTTGATGTCAAAAGTAATGTCACTTTTAGGAATTAAAGCCAAATCCCCTTCCACAGATATAAAGTTTTTCTACCATGGTCAGTGACCAGGGTACAAGTTAGATTCTTTCTTGCTACTGGGAGTTCCTGATGAAGAACAAGGAAGGAGTGTTTTGTTAAAGAGTTGTTAGTGGCCTGAGATATTTAACATTTATCTCTTCTTATTCTCCTTGTTCAAACTTCCTGGCTAACAGTAGGAAAACACTTTCTCAGTCCATACTAGATCTATGCTAAAGCAAGAGTCTTAGGGAAATGCATTTTACTAAAATCATATAGATAAGAGAGAAACAGAGGGTAGTCAGTATCTCAGGATAAAACATAAAGAAAATGGCAACAGAATACAGCACATTTTTTGTAGGAACCCAGAACTAAAACAATTATAAAAACTGCTTAATGGCAAAACAAAGTGCTGGCTAATTTGGCTCACTGAACCTTTACTGAGAACCTATTTAAGAGGTCCTATCACAGATGACAGAGAGACAAAAATAAGCAAGACATTTCAAGTACTCACAACGCAGTAGGAGTATAAACAAGTAAAGGGTAGACTAAGAACCCTGTGTAGGCATGAAGTAGAAGCCCAGAAGAGAGGCATCTGATCCAGACTAGGGCAAGAAGGGAAAGAGTAAAAGAAGATGAAGAAGCAAGAGACAGACAATTAAAAAGAGGAGAAAAAATGTTCTAAACAAAGGAAGCAGTATATGCAATAGCTTGCCAGTATGAGAACTTGGTGCTTAGGAAACTTCCTGCAATTCAATATAGTGAAAATAGAGTAGGAATAGGGAATGGCACAAATCAGGCTGGAAAGGAGGGCAGAGACCAAGACCTAAATGGCTTCACAGGCCATGCTAAGAGCTAACATTTTATCCCCAAAGTGCTAAAACGACAATCCTAACAAGGAGACTAACAAGATATTTTATATTTTAGAAAAATTATTGTGGTGGTAGCATAACATAGATTTGGAGGTTGAAGTTGATAACAGACTGACAGTAGATAGACTTTTCAGATGGCAGCCACAACCCAGAACCAAATTTTTAAGAGCAGTGGTCATGGGAAGGGACATTAAGGATAGGTTAAAGATACACCAAGGAGATAGAATGAACAAGACTTGGTGTGGTTTTTTTTGTTTTTTTATTTTGCGGTACACGGGCCTCTCACTGTTGTGGCCTCTCCCGTTGTGGAGCACAGGCTCCGGACGCGCAGGCTCAGTGGCCATGGCTCACGGGCCCAGCCACTCCGCGGCATGTGGGATCTTCCCGGACCGGGGCACGAACCCGTGTCCCCTGCATCGGCAGGCAGACTCTCAACCACTGCGCCACCAGGGAAGCCCAAGACCTGGTTTTAATGGATAGTAGAGAGAGGGTTTGAAGCTAAGTCTAAACTACCAGATTGTAAAGACTATATTTTATCCAAAAATCTACATGCTGAGGAACTCTGAAGTGCATAATTTAAACCATAGATAAATGTCTTAATCACTACTTAGAAAGTTTAAAACAAGATAAGCATGCAATTTTTTAAAGCAAATAACTGGTTTGCCTATTATAAAAATGTCTAAATTAACTAAGTTCATCATCATCATAATATGTAAAGCAAACCTACGTGGTTCATAGTACAGCATCTCAAAACACAGAAATGTGGATGCAAAAGAAAATAATTTTCTGGGGCTTGGGGACAGCCCTTTTAAGACTTTAAAGTGTGAAGCACTTGACTGTTAATAACAAGTATATGGGAAGAAATCTTAACCACAACACAAAAGTCACATTTTCACAAATTCTCAAAAGAGCAGAATATTATTCTTTCACATCTCAGACTTTTTCTTTTTGGAATAAAAATAAGTAGAAGATTTTGAATTTTGATAACTATAATTTATGTTTTCTTTGATAATGCACAAATGTTTATAAGAGATGAACTGATTCTAAATAACTGATCCTAATTAAAATGGAATCTTAACCCAGGTTCTAGAAATTACCCTTTTTATATTAAGTTCATTTAATTCCGTCTTTCCCTTCCTCACTTATGCCCTCTTCCACCAACTTGATAGGACCATCTAACCCTTCCATCCAAACTCTACATAAACAATCATAGTTCTCTTGGGAATTTAAAGTTACAATTAAAAGACTTAGATACAGATTGTGTTATATTAATAATTCCAACTATATGATTCTAATAATCACAGAAGAGAAAGTATTTTATTCTGTTTATATTTTATTCTCTTAAGTCAAGTGTATATTCTGAACACAGAAGAGAAAAGACAAAATGTGACTGCAGCAAAACAAGTATCTTAGGAGTTGGGTCTAAAGTTAGTGGGGAAATGCCATTTTTATAGTCTCTATAAGGTACAATATACTTTGTCAAGACACCTAAAAGTAACCTGGCTCTTTTAGGCATACCAATAACTCTGTTCACATTAAGTAATTATAGGGTAAAAACTAAAAAGCAAGACGATATTAAAGCATATAAAATAGTATGTACGCATCATGAACTTGGTTTGGAATTCTCTCTGTTTCATCAAAAGTGGGAAGGTCAAAAGAAAAAAAAGGTGGAGGTGTAAGAACTGAAAGAACTTCACATTAGAAAAAGACGTGAACTGCAATTATCTTCCTATGCCCTATTTAGAAAACAACTGGAAGCCACCTCTCAGTGTTAAAAAAGGTATTTATTGACTACATTTTTTATCTTTCCATTAATTAGTTCTGCTTCAGAACGTATTCATTAAACACCTTAACACTTTTCACACACTAAAGAATTAGGTACCTACCAAGAGACCGTTCAGAGCCAAGGATCCAAAAGAATGCACTGCACCTGGTTTTTGGATTTCGAGATTTTTAATTAATTTTAAAACGACTTCAGTTTTCTACCTTTCAACTGGCAAATAAATCAGTGTAAGAGAGAGCAAGGCCTATTTATCAGACCAATTTAAAACAAGTTCTCATTTTTTTGAGGTATACTGAGATGGGGGAGAGGATCCTGTTTCTGTCTGACCCTTATAAGGGTCATGATGAAAAAGGACACATTTCAATGCTAAAAGACACAATTCAAAATGAAGATATAATAGTTATGAATACTTGTACACCAAATAACACAGCAACAACCGCTATAAGGCACAAACTACAGGAGATACAAAGAGACATAGACAAAACACCTTAATAATAAAATACTTTACCATGTCACTCTCAGTCCAAAAATAGATCAAAAGGAAAAAAAAATAAGTAAAGATATTGAAGACCTAATCAACGTACTCAGTAAGGTAGAAAACCTAAGGCTATATGTCAAACTTCACATGCTGATAATTTTTGCAACTTTTCATTAATTTTGTAATTAGGCTAGCAAAAAATGAGAAGGTAAGAAGAAAAAATAGTAGAAAAAGAATGAACAGTCACAAAGTGTCAGAAGTGATGCTGATGAGTTACTATTTTCCCCTCTCCCTTTCCTAAAACATTGTTAAAGCATCTTAAGTGTTAAACAAAAAAACAAAAAACCTTTTTAATTATAAAAGAAAGTATTTTTGATTTAGAAAAATCTGAAAACATGTGTCCCCAATGGAAACCACACTGAGAAGTCACACAATGGAGCTGGTGTGACGACTGATCTACAAGTCAAGAAGCTGGTTCGTTAAGGAAGGCCCTTCTGGCAGGTTCCATGCCCCTCAGGTGAAGCACAGGTGGCAGCAGGCACCGGACTTCAGCTGCCTCATGGGTGGAACCTGTAAACCATATGAGCACAAGGGTGTATCTAGACCATGGCAGACACACCACTGCATGTGGTGCAGTCATCTCTCGTGTATGACATCACACTCCATCTCCTGCAGAAAGTCACCATGAGTCCATACTTCTAGTCCACAGTCTCCTCAGATTGCCTTCCTATAAAGCCAGATTAGCGGAAGGTGCAACACCAAGGCAGAGTTCCCAAAGCTTGTCTCCATGACTATCTCGTCACCAATGACCCAAATCACAGACTCCATGAGGACAGTGTCTTTGCCCAGCACCATGGCACCTATGTGACCCTCTGAGCCCATGCCTCACCACCACCCACTTATCTCCTCTTTGGGAGATCACTTACAGATCAAAAGTTTTTTTTTTTTAAATAAAAACCTTCTGACTGCCTTTTGGCTGAACTAATCTTTGTTAGAGGCCCACACAATAAAGAAAGATTGCCAGAGATGTATATATGTAATTTGACTCATCAAACCAAGAGATGAAGAGTCTCTGAAATCTCAAGATTTTTGAGGAGGATAAACAAAAAGCATGCATTCGAAGAAATAGAATATGACAGATATATGATGAGACTGGGCCAATACCCAGGGGCCCTGTGTTCATTTTTACTGTGTCATTGGGCAAAACCAGCTACCATTTTATTTTAAAATGAAAAGAAAATGCATTTTGTCTGTCTCACTGAGCAAATGATTCCAGCTTAGCAGATACAGCCCAAAGGTACTACACTCAGGGCTTTCTCCATCCATCTTTTTAGAAAAGAATCTACCAAGGTAAAGCTATAATGAAGAAAATGGGGCAAAGCAAATGACAATGAGTGCACAGCCAAGGTAATTTATCATGATGGTACTCACTTTAGTGTAATATATTTTATGTCTGTTCTCCCACCCACCATTGACATGAACATGCAGGAAAAAATACACCTGTTTTGGGCTTGTGTTTATCCTCTTCTTTAAGCAAACAAGAACGGTTGTAGTGTGTATATACTCCATTTTACCACAAAGGATTGTTCTGGCAAGATGTACAGTTTTTTTTTTTTTTTTTTTTTTTTTTTGCGGTACGCGGGCCTCTCGCTGTTGTGGCCTCTCCCATTGCGGGGCACAGGCTCCGGGCGTGCAGGCTCAGCGGCCATGGCTCACGGGCCCAGCCGCTCCGCGGCATGTGGGATCCTCCCAGACCGGGGCACGAACCCGCGTATCCTGCATCGGCAGGCGGACTCTCAACCACTGCGCCACCAGGGAAGCCCAGATGTACAGTTTTTAATGAAGGATTATATAACTCCTTTATACTCCAAGAAACAAAGCAGAACAAGCACTAAGCAGCATTAAACACACCCGGAGTGCTGACTCTGAGTACTGTATGCATTTTTCTTGCAAAAAAAATCAAAAGTAAAGTTTCTAAAAGAAATTTATGCATAAATATAATATTATTTCTCAACAGTTAAGAAAAGGGTTACAAACAATAGTGTTCAGTCATTTGCAACACTGAATCATTTTCTGTAACCCTTACAAATTTTACTGAATGATAAAAATTTTACTTTATTTTCCTATGAAGAGTCATTGTTTCTCAATTCTCAATTCTGTCCTTTTCAAGTAATTGTGTTTTTTGAAATCAGTCCTTTATTTTGGGGCTGGATTTTGCTTTTGCAGTTTCTAAAATACATCAGTCAGTCTTTACTTATGAGAATAAGTGGCATTTAAGCTATGGTAGGTTGACCTCAGTAGCTAAAAAATCCAATAGTTTAAAATTGAGCTCATTTTTCATGAGATACAAGCCATGAAAAATGTGATCAAAAGGGAGTTGACATCCTGCAATTCTAACTTATTTTACTTGAAAAATCACAAGAAATGATTTTCCTCTGACCTCTTTATTGCTTCCTTTTTTATCTATGTGGACTTCATGCTGCAGATATTTGAGCAGAAAATGACCTAAAATATCATTTAGCAATTTTTTTACCAAGATAAAATGTAAAATGGGTTACACTGTCCCCAAACATGTAATTTTAAAAAATTTTGTCACTCACATGTTCTGTCACTGCCTTTTGTCATCAGTGCAACTATCTACCAGGTCTCTGAATTTTAGAACAAATTTATTATTAGCTGAATAACTTCCCTGATTCATAAATGTAGATGGACAAAACCAGCTTTAAAAGCCTAAGTTTACTTGCATTGTGATTATTCCAATATAATGGGTCAAATTCATTTACCTCCTCATCACTTTCAGCTCACAACTTAGGTCCACTGTGAGGAAGCGCAGAGGTTTAGAGTAAGATGATCTGTACTCAAGTCCTAACTCATTTACTAACTAGTTGGGCCAGTCACTAAAGTTTTCTGGGCCTCAATTTATACATCTCTAAAAGGAAATGTCGAACTACACGGGTTCTATTGTCCCTCTGAGACTAACACTCAGGTTACTAAACCGACAATCATTGCACAAGCCATTTTCACACTTACCAACGTGGAGATACAGCCGCCTTAGGCTGCGATCACCTCCAGTCTAAAAGGCACTGTCCTATGTTGCCAAAGAAAGTTTAATCAAACCCTCATGCAGCCCATTAAGCTATGACCAATACTGATGTTCTCTGCTGAAACGGAATTACTAGTTTTCACTGAGATTCATCATCTCATTAGTGACCCCATTTCCAAAGTCACCAAGCAAAGGAAATTTCTCTTAAGAAACCTGAGAAGTAAAATCTCTAAAACGGTTACACGTTTGCTACTACGTTAGGAAAGTTCACAGTACCTAAGATAGCCACCACCTCATCATCCTGGATGACTTCCAAGGATCCTGACACCACAAAGCAGAGGGCATCCACACTTTCTCCAGCATGGTAAATGAGGTCCCCAGGAGCACAGTGAATAGTTTGAAACTCTACCGCCAAGGCGCGCAGACACCCGTCGCTGGCCAATCGAAAAGCAGGATGCTCATTAAAAACCTTCCGGTTTAGATGAACACAGATATCAGCTCTCATGTCCTTGGGACAGATGGAGAGGACCTGAAGAAAGTGAGAGATGCGTAAGTGAGAAGAAAATAGAGAGGGACTATTTCAGAAATCTAACATACTTATTGACTATGACACAGTCTGCAAAACAGTGTATTGAGGAAAACGGTAACAAGACACAGCTCTGCTCTGAAAGATATAAAAATCCATGGGCTGATGAGCATAGGGGCTATTACAATACAGCACCATGTACTAAAGCTCTGAGGGGGTATGGATCTCACCATAGAGACAACAGAGTCTTAAAATGGCCAGGAAGTGTCTCAGAAAAATATTTAATATAATGTCATCAAAATGCCAACTAAGGTCATTAACATTCATTTTAGTCTTGTTGCTGTTTTAGAATTTTTTCATAACTAAATCAAAATTCAGGATAATGGACTTTTACTACACATTGGAGATGGATTCGTATTAACCAGTTATAAGACAACAAAAGCACCCTTGCGACATGACGTGCAATTTGACATGGCTGATACAACTCCACTCTCAATGTGTTTTCTTCACTCTGAAATACGTATTTTCATTTTACTAATGAATTCGTGCTCAGGGAGTGGAAAGAATATTCACCAGCCTTCTGTAGGGCTTAGGCAACTGGTGATGTCAATGACGGCAAGGGGGGCACATCATGTTGCATGGCAGCCCTTGCTCATTTGGGTCTTTGACTCCTAAAGACTGCTGAAAGCAACAGCAGAATAAGCTCTAAGTATCCTTTAGAAGAGGGAACAAAAGGCAGAAACATGCTTAGAGAGATAGGGGTACAGAACTTTTATTCCCTGTAGCTTTCAGACAGGGCAATTAAAGACCCAGATTAAAATGGACATTATCCTCACATTATCAGAGCATCATCAAGCAAGATATGATTACAGAAGTCAGGACTGCCCAATTTAAAGATGCACGTGCAAATTCACATAGAATCCTCTCCCAACTCCCTTGGTAAACTATTCCTTATAATCAGAAATGTTTTTCTTTGATAGAATTAGAAACCCTCAAGCTGAAGTCTAAGTTGATTTTTCCTCATTAAGTTATATTGAATAATGTTTTCATATAAAATGGTTTTCTTCCCTGTACTAATTGCATTTTAAGCTTTAAAAAATTACCTAAGGCTTGGAATATCCCGACTTTCCTTTTATTAGGGGTTCACTATCAATGAAAAGGAAATTTCTGTTTGAAATGA
Source organism: Phocoena phocoena (assembly GCF_963924675.1). Taxonomy (NCBI): domain Eukaryota; kingdom Metazoa; phylum Chordata; class Mammalia; order Artiodactyla; family Phocoenidae; genus Phocoena; species Phocoena phocoena. Next base: position 38,252,643 of record NC_089220.1, on the reverse strand, counting down.
AAAGCTGGTTGCTTCCATGTGTAGAAGACGAGCCCATGATAAATGTAAAGACCGTTCATTAAATGATTTCAGTATCCCTCCCCTTAACCTCTCCTAGTACTGTGATCCTATCTCACATCACTTAAGCATCTTTGTGGATTTTTTCTTACTCCTTTGAATTCCTATATGCAGTACAATCAGCTCACCTATCTTTCTGAAAGAGTTCATCTTTAAGGAAAGGAACACCTAACAGGGATATAGAAGCAATTGGCACGTTCCACATCAGTTATTTTCCATAATAATATAATTTTTTTTTACTATATTAACTTTTAGTGACTTCTGACAATATTAGTCATTCAATAAGCACTTATTGGGCTTCTACTACGGGGCGTGCCACTGCATTAAATTCCTGGAACTAGAAAGATAAATAAGATGCTCTTTGCTTTGGGGGAGGTAACCATGAAGTAGGGGGAGGTAGGCATGTAAAGAGACAACTATAATACAGTGAGAAAAGTGCTATGGTAGGGGCATGGCCAAGGTGACATGGAAGCATATGCTGCCTAGAAGTCATTACTTATGACTTAGAGGTAGCATAAAAGATCAACCTCAAGAGGACATGGGTCTGGGTGCAAATCTACCACTTATTGCCTCTGTAACCTAAGGCAAGTTATTTAATGACTCTAAACCCCATCTGCGAAATGGGATGATAGTGTTTATTTCATAGGTTCACTGTAGGAATTAAATGAAAGAACTCAAGTTAGCCCAATTTAGTCTTACACATGGCAAAAGTTAAAGAAAGGCTAGTTTTTATTTTCCCTACTGAACATGAGTATTCCTACAAAATTTACTGTTTTTTTTAGTTCTCTAAAGAAGCAGTTTGCTCTTTTTATTTCATTTTCCACTCCTGCCTGAATTCTGTTTCTTGGCTGTTTGATGAGGTTCCAAGCAGAATTAAGAAAGTATTTCAGCATGAGCCTGAATACATTTTAAGCTTTAACTAATGTTAATATTATATTTTCCTCAAGTTGAAAATGAAACTGGTGCTAGAAAGCAAAAAACATAAAAGCAATTTTAAAATACATACACACATGCATAAACATTGCACTGAATAGCTTAATGGGAAAACGGATCAATCTATTTCTATCCCATTTACATTACAGAATTTTCATTGTTTTAGATTCATTTTGGTAATAGTCATTTTATGCCCTTTTAATTATTTCTTTCAAGATTCATGCTGCAAATGAAATCTTCCAATGTTAGCTATATTCTCTGTTTAGTGGCATATCAAAAGAGGATTCTTATTGCATTTTAAGTGCATCTTTCCGTTTTCTTTCACTTTCCTTAAGACATTGCCTCATTATTTTGATTCAAGGTATATACTAAAGTCCAGACGTCATAGAGTGACAAATTAAAACTAAGTGTTCAATATAGACCAAAGTCATCCCTAGTGGCAAGCTCCTTCCCAATCTGTATATAGAGCATGTGCTCTATCACGATGTGTCTGTCATCAAAATATGAGTATAGTGTTATTCTTTCTGTAAATGAAAGCCCTAATAAGTGTCTTAAGCAAGGCAAAATTTAGTTTTAAGTGATAGAATCAAGTTATCATGCAAGATGACTCTCACACCTGGTCCATTGGTCCCAGTTTCAATGTACTCTGCATTGAATGTCATATCCAACCTCTCGTTGGTAATTTCCCCATTGGATACCTCATAGTTATAAACAAATGAAATTGAATTTCAGTAGAACATATTCAGTTAAAAGTGACCTCTTTTATTTGACTCCAAAGTTGATTATTTATCCCCTCTTCATGTCAGGATAGAAATAAATCAAAGTAGACTCTTAATTAAGACAATAAGTTTTCTCTTTGGAAGAGCTATGGCTGTATATAAGGGATCGTTTTTAGAATTCTGCAAACCAAGTGTGAAAAAAAGGAAGAATGCCATGGTCTGAAAAAGAAAAATTTTTGTGTATTTATGATGCCAGTTTCATTAAACCCAAGATCAAGAGGTATCATAATAGATACCCCTTAGGCTCCAAAGATCTAACCTCAACACTGACACTAGATCCTGATCTTAGAGGAAATGCTTTCAGTTTTTCACCATTGAGAATGATGTTTGCTGTGGGTTGTTGTATATGACCTTTATTATGTTGAGGTAGGTTCCCTCTATGCCCACTTTCTGGAGTGTTTTTATCATAAATGGGTGTTGAATTTTGTCAAAAGCTTTTTCTGCATCTACTGAGATGATCATATGGTCTTTATTTTTCAGTTTGTTAATGTAGTGTATCACACTGATTGATTTACATATATTGAAGAATCACCACATCCCTGGGATGAATCCCACTTGATCATGGTGTATGATCCTTTTAATGTGTTGTTGGATTCGGTTTGCTAATATTTTGTTGAGAATTTTTGTGTCTATGTTCATCAGTGATATTGTCCTATAATTTTCTTTTTTTGTGAGATCTTTGTCTGGTTTCATAGAATGAGCTTGGGAGTGTTCCTTCCTCTGAAATTTTTTGGAAGACTTTCAGAAGGATAGGTGTTAACTCTTCTCTAAATGTTTGATAGAATTAGCTGTGAAGCCATGTAGTCCTGGACTTTTGTTTGTTGGAATTTTTTTTTTTTTTTTTTTGCGGTACGCGGGCCTCTCACTGTCATGGCCTCTCCCGTTGCAGAGCACAGGCTCCAGATGCACAGGCTCAGCGGCCATGGCTCATGGGCCCAGCCGCTCCGCGGCACGTGGGATCATCCCGGACCGGGGCACGAACCCGTGTTCCCTGAATCGGCAGGCGGACTCTCAACCGTATACGCCACCAGGGAAGTCCTGTTGGAATTTTTAAATCACAGTTTCAATTTCAGTACTTGTGATTGGTCTGTTCATATTTTCTTTTTCTTCCTGGTTCAGTCTTGGAAGGTTGTACCTTTCTAAGAATTTGTGCATTTACTCTAGGTTGTCCATTTTATTGGAATATAGTTGCTTATAGTAGTCTCTTATGATCCTTTATATTTCCGTGGTGTCAGTTGTAACTTCTCCCTTTTCATTTCTGATTTTACTGATTTGAGTCCTCACCCTTTTCTTCTTGAGGCATATGGCTAAAGGTTTATCAATTTTGCTTATTTTCTCAAAGAACCAGCTTTTAGTTTCATTGATCTTTGCTACTGCTTTCTTTGTCTCTATTTCATTTATTTCTGCTCTAATCTTTATTATTTCTTTCCATCTACTAAATTTAGGTTTTGTTTGTTCTTCTTTTCCCAGTTGCTTTAAGTGTAAGGTTAAGTTGTTTATTTGAGATTTTTCCTGTTTCCTGAGGTAAGATTGTATTGCTATAAACTTCCCTCTTAGAGCTGCTTTTGCTGCGTCCCACAGGTTTTGGATTGTCATGTTCTCATTGTTGCTTGTCTCTAGGTGTTTTTTGATTTCGTTTTTGATTTCTTCAGTGATCCATTGGTTGTTTAGTAACATACTGTTTAGCCTCCATGTGTTTGTGTTTTTCACAGTTTTTTTCTTCCTGTAACTGATTTCTAATCTCACAGTTTTGTGGTCAGAAAAGATGCTTGATATGATTTCAATTTTCTTAAATTTACCGAGGCTTGATTTGTGGCCCAAGATGTGATCTATCCTGGCGAATGCTCCCTGTGCACTTGAGAAGAAAATGTATTCTGCTGCTTTTAGATGGAATGTCCTATAGATATCAATTAAGTCTATCTGGTCTAATGTGTCATTTAGGGCTTGTGCTTCCCTATTAATTTCCTGTCTGGATGATCTGCCCATTGGTCTAAGTGGGTTTTAAAGTCCCACACTCTTTATTGTGTTACTGTCAATTTCCCCTTTTATGGCTGTTAGCATTTGCCTTACATATTGAGGTGCTCCTATGTTGGGTGCATAAATATTTACAATTGTTATATCTTCTTCTTGGATTGATTGCTTGATCATCATGTAGTGTCCTTCTTTGTCTCCTGTAATAGTCTTTAAAGTTTATTTTGCCTGATATGAGAATTGCTACTCCAGCTTTCTTTTGATTTCCATTTGCATGGAATAGCTTTTTCCATCCCCTCACATTCAGTCGGTATGTGTCCCTAGGTCTGAAGTGGGTCTCTTGGAGACAGCATATATACAGGTCTTGTTTTTGTATCAACTCAGCCAGTCTGTGTCTTTTGGTTGGAGCATTTAATCCATTTACATTTAAGGTAATTATTGATGTAAGTGTTCCTATTGCCATTTTCTTAATTGTTTGGGTTTTTCTAGGTCTTTTTTCTTCCCTTCCATTGACAGAGGAAGGGATAAAGAAGATGTGTGTGTGTGTGTGTGTGTGTGTACGTACACACACACATACACACACACACACCCCCCAAAATGGAATATTACTCAGCCATAAAAAAGAACAAAATGCCATTTGCAGCAACATGGATGGACCTAGAGATTGTCATACCGAGTGAAGTAAGTCAGACGGAGAAAGACAAGCATCATATGATATTGCTTATATGTGGAATCTAAAAAAATGGTACAAACGAACCTACTTACAAAACAGAAATCAAGTCACAGATGTAGAAAACAAACTTATGGTACCAAGGGGGGAAGGTGGGGGGAAGGAAGGATAAATTGGGATATTAGGATTGACATATATACTCTACTATATATAAAATAGGTAACTAATAAGAACCTACTGTATAGCACAGGGAACTCTACTCAATACTCTGTAATGACCTATATGGGAAAATAATCTAAAAAGAGTAGATATATGTATATGTATAACTGATTTACTTTGCTGTACAGCAAAAACTAACACAACATTGTAAAGCAAACTATATTCCAATAAAAATTAATTATAAAAAAACACCTAAAAAAACCCACTGAGACTAGAGAACCCCTTTTTCTAAAAAAATTTTATTGGAGTATAGTTGACTTACAATGTGTTAATTTCAGGTATATAACAAAGTGAATCAGTTATACATATACATACGACTCTTTTTTTTTAGATTCTTTTCCCATATAGGCCATGACAGAGTATTCAGTAGAGTTTTCTGTGCTATATGGTAGGTCCTTATAGAGAACTCTTTTAATAAAACATAATCATGTTATCTCACTTTCTTAAAAATCTAAAAGCTTGCTTTCCCACCAGATAAAGCTCAAGTTCTAAGCAAGCATACAAGGCTCTTTATGGTGGGAGCCTCCTCCAGCCACAACCCTTATTACCTTCCTTCAACCCTGCATCCCAGTCACATGGTATTTGTCACCTCTCTAAAGTTGCCATGCTTGCTCATGGCTGTTTGCCTTTACACATGCTGTTCCTTTTGACTGGCATACCCCATCATCTCCTTCTCTGTCTAGTCACCTCTGATTCATCCATCAAAAAAAACAGACCAACTCTCACTGTGTCATAAATACAATTTATATACAGCTCTATCATAGAATTTGGTATTGTATAGAAGGGGAAAATGAGAATAAAGGTGTTGTGATCTGTATTTTTAAATAATAGCACATTGTAGTAACATTAAATTATCACGGAGTTGAAAGGACTTTGTCCTAGAGATTTCAAAATTTTATTTACAGCAATAAAATTATCCTTTACTTTTTTAATGAAATCTCACCTTATGCCCAATATGTAAAGCAGATACAAGCAGAATTATGCTGGATGAAACTCTGATGGAAAAGCAGACTCCTAGGCAGGGCTCCAGAGGTCACATTCATTCATTTAACTCATAGCTACTGAGCTCTGGTTATATGCTAGTTACATGCTGGCTACTATACAGGCCCTCCAGATCCATGAGCTAAAATTCTCATGGTGCCTGACTCCCTGGAGCTTCCAGACAGGAAAAGCTTGAAAAATTACTGTTCCTAGTCCAATGCCCCATTTTACAGAAAATGCAAATATATATAACATAAAGGTTATGTGATTTGCTCAAGGCCTCTCGATAAATTACTAGCAAAATCCAAAACTGTTGAGTTCCAGCTCTTAAGCCATGCTCCTGAGTGAAGTTCAACCAGCAATAAAATATAACATCTGTTACTTTCTGATGTTTTCTTGTTCTTAGTGTACTACAAAATTCTTTGCAAATTTGTTTCCATTTATAACTAAACCCTTTCATTTTAGCTCCAGTAAATATAATGCATATAGAATGTGTCAGTAAAGACATGAAGATTCACTGACAAATTATTTATTTATCCATTACTATTTGCCAAAGGGAAGTCATCTTATTTTATACGTAAGTTGTAGTGTATATCTTGAAAGGATCTGAACTAGATATTAGCATAGAGAGAACATTTGATAAATGTCACTCAGGTAGATTCCTTCCCCCATCACTTTCATCCATTATGGTATTAGTGCTTAGAGGAAGCTTAGAAGAAGAGTGAGCCTACATACTTTAATTAGAAACCAAGAAGTTAAATCAAGATTCTCTAAGGAAATGCTTGACTAGAGTCAAAGGAAGAAGGTTTATCCTCTTTTATTCATTCTTTGAACATACTTTAAAATGTATTTTAATACTCATTATACAAAACATGGGAAATCAAAAAACTATAAAAGAAAATAAAATGTCTTCATTATTTATACATATTTATATATGTATATAGCATTTTCATAAAACTTGAGTCTCTAAAGTTTTATTTCATGCTATAATCACTCAATGTCATATTATAATCATTTCCCATGCCATGAAATATTGATTTAAAAACAAAATTTGAATCATTGCATAATAATCCCTAATATCATTATAACACAATTCACTTAATCATTGCATTATAACTGGATATTGAGATTTTCAGTTTTACCTTTCATAAATCAAGTCATAACAAATACCCTGTACCTATATCTGGTTGTCTAAGGACAGTGTTTTTAGAAGTAAAATTAGTGAGCAATGTATAAAAACATTTTTAAGGCTCTTGCCAAATTGCTTCCCAAACAAGTTGTACCAAATTACACTTTGACTGGTAGTATATGAGAGTATCTTACATGATTTTAATAATCTCTCTCTGAAATCTCCCATTTTCATTTGAAAGAGAAACAAATGGCAATTTCACCTGAAACAAAAGAACTGTATAGTGACATGAGACAGAGGCTGGAACACTTCAGTCTTAGTGGAGGTGTTTTCCTACCACTACTCCCTAGTTCAGTGACCACAGATGGACCACTTCTAATCAACCTACAACAAATTTCTAGAGTGAAAATGGGAATAATTGTATTTTAAGTGCCTGAAGGTAGTGAACTAAACAAGGCTCCCTCTTGAGGTCTCTTACGGCTCTAAAATATTTTGCTGTTTATCTATAAAATCCTGTATCAGGAATAATATAGTATCAGCTATCTTTAGTAATAACTGATTAGTGAAGATGATCCAGTTTTCTTAGGGCAATGGAATAAATACATTGATGACATTTTGATAGGCATTGAAGTCATCATTGACATTCTTCAAAATTTCTGCTCCCTTTCATGCAATTGTTATGCATTGCTAATTAATCACTGCTCACCAATCCAACTGAGTGGGTATTAAGTTAGTGAAAATTAGTGGAAAATGTCAGGCAAGTGACATTTGCACATAAAACATTTTTACAATCCTTCCTGGGAATGAGGAGTTCAAGACTGCCAACAAGTGGAGTAGTGTTCTCTACAGGAATTCAATTCTCATTCATTTTATAAGAAGAAAAGAAAGCTCACCTTACTATTATTATTTTTAACTATAGCCTGGCAGCCATGTGGACCAAGAGAGAGCAGCTGTCTGGAGGTTAGTCTGCCAATTTCTGGGGGTATCAAAACCTCTAGATAATTAACTCAGAACCATGTAATGAAATAAAACCAAAGTAAATTAACTTCCATTTCTTAAAAGTAAAAGGTCATATTTAGTGACAGAAGACTGCTCTAACCAGTGAGAGATTATAGATTAAAATACATAGGTTTCACTTTACAGATAAATTTCCTGTGACTAGACTTCATATACAAAAGTGAGACCTAAGGTTTTTGTTTAAAAAACACAGAAAACCAATTCTACCAAGTTTTTCATGATCTTGGTTTTCTAGTAAGGTGAGCAGTGAAAAGAAACAAATAGCAGTTGTTACCAATTTTTTAACTTGTTAAAGCTGCTGTTTGGGGCTACTAACTTTCCAAAGGTAGGGCTCTGATGAAATTTAGAGTTTCTATTGTTCTCTATTCTCTATCTCATGTCTGTATTTTTATATGTGCATATATCTGACTAAATAAGAACACTTTTACACATGTGAAAATATTTTCTAAAATTATACTTTTAAAGTAATTGATTATGCAGAAGATTGGAAACCATCCTAGAAACAATCTGAACATGATCTTTTTAAAAGTCATCTATGACAAATGATGCTCCCAGCATCTCTAAAAGAATGAGTTCCTCTCTTATATTGTGGGTGGAAGTGAATTAGTACTTCTATTACCTGGTGACAGAAGCTGTATATATATATTATACCTTAACATCCAACAATTCAACTTGTAGGTATACACTCAACAGAAATGTCTATATATATGGACAAAACCATATGAACAAGTGTAGCAGCACTATTCATAATAGCTCAAACTGAAAATTACCCAAAGATCCATAAACATTAGAATAGATAAATACATTGTGGCATATTCACACAATGGACTGCTACTCAGCAACAAGAATGAAAGAAGAAACAACTACACATAACACACCTGAATCTCAACAACATAATGCTGGTTAAAAAAGAGCCTGACATGAAAGAGTATTCTCTACATAAGTCCATTTATATAAAGCGCAGCAACTGGCAAAATCAATGTACGGTTCTTGAAGCCAACAGATGTTACTTTGGAAGGGCAAAGTTGATTAATGCCTGGAAAAAACATGAATATGTTCTATATGTTCTTTCCACATGGATATGACCTATATGGGAAAAGAATCTAAAAAAGAGTGGGTATATGCAATTGATCCCTTTATTTATTTATTTATTTATTTAAATGAATATTTATAGAGTATAGTTGATTTACAATGCTGTATTAGTTTCTGCTGTACAGCAAAATGAATCAATTATACATATACATATATACACTCTTCTTTAGATTCTATTCCCATATAGGTCATTACAGAGCATTGAGTGGAGTTCCTTGTGCCATACAGTAGGTCCTTATTAGTTATCTATTTCTTTTTTTTTTTTAACATCTTTATTGGGGTATAATTGCTTTACAATGGTGTGTTAGTTTCTGATTTATAACAAAGTGAATCAGCTATACATATACATGTGCTCCCATGTGTCTTCCCTCTTGCGTCTCCCTCCCTCCCACTCTCCCCCACCCACCCCTCCAGGCTGTCCCAAAGCCCCGAGCTAATATCCCTGTGCCTTGCGGCTGCTTCCCCCTAGCTATCTACCTTACTACGTTTGTTAGTGTGTATATGTCCATGACTCTCTCTCGCCCTGTCAAAACTCACCCTTCCCCCTCCCCATATCCTTAAGTCCGTTCTCCAGTAGGTCTGCGCCTCTATTCCTGTCTTATCCCTAGGTTCTTCATGACATTTTTTCCCCTTAAATTCCATATATATGTGTTAGCATACGGTATTTGTCTTTGTCTTTCTGACTTACTTCACTCTGTATGACAGACTCTAGGTCTATCCATCTCATTACAAATATCTCAATTTCATTTCTTTTTAAGGCTGAGTAATATTCCATTGTGTATATGTGCCACATCTTCTTTATCCATTCGTCCGATGATGGGCGCTTAGGTTCTTTCCATTTCCGGGCTATTGTAAATAGAGCTGCAATGAACATTTTGGTACATGACTCTTTTTGAATTTTGGTTTTCTCAGGGTATATGCCCAGTAGTGGGATTGCTGGGTCATATGGTAATTCTATTTGTAGTTTTTTAAGGAACCTCCATACTGTTCTCCATAGTGGCTGAACCAATTCACATTCCCACCAGCAGTGCAAGAGTGTCCCCTTTTCTCCACACCCTCTCCAGCATTTATTGTTTCTAGATTTTTTGATGATGGCCATTCTGACTGGTGTGAGATGATATCTCATTGTAGTTTTGATTTGCATTTCTCTAATGATTAATGATGTTGAGCATTCTTTCATGTGTTTGTTGGCATTCTGTATATCTTCTTTGGAGAAATGTCTGTTTAGGTCTTCTGCCCATTTTTGGATGGGGTTGTTTGTTTTTTTGTTATTGAGCTGCATGAGCTGCTCGCAAATTTTGGAGATTAATCCTTTGTCAGTTGCTTCATTTGCAAATGTTTTCTCCCATTCTGAGGGTTGTCTTTTGGTCTTGATTATGGTTTCCTTTGCTGTGCAAAAGCTTTGAAGTTTCATTAGGTCCCATTTGTTTATTTTTGTTTTTATTTCCATTACTCTAGGAGGTGGGTCAGAAAGGATCTTGCTGTGATTTATGTCATAGAGTGTTCTTCCTATGTTTTCTTCTAAGAGTTTGATAGTTTCTGGCCTTACATTTAGGTCTTTAATCCATTTTGAGCTTATTTTTGTGTATGGTGTTAGGGAGTGATCTAATCTCATACTTTTACATGTACCTGTCCAGTTTTCCCAGCACCATTTATTGAAGAGGCTGTCCTTTCTCCACTGTACATTCCTGCCTCCTTTATCAAAGATAAGGTGTCCATATGTGCGTGGGTTTATCTCTGGGCTTTCTATCCTGTTCCACTGATCTATCTTTCTGTTTTTGTGCCAGTACCATACTGTCTTGATTACTTTGCTTTGTAGTATAGTCTGAAGTCAGGGAGCCTGATTCCTCCAGCTCCTTTTTTCGTTCTAAAGATTGCTTTGGCTATTCGGGGTCTTTTGTGTTTCCATACAAATTGCGAAATTTTTTGTTCTAGTTCTGTGAAAAATGCCAGTGGTAGTTTGATAGGGATTGCATTGAATCTGTAGATTGCTTTGGGTAGTAGAGTCATTTTCACAATGTTGATTCTTCCCATCCAAGAACATGGTATATCTCTCCATCTATTTGTATCATCTTTAATTTCTTTCATCAGTGTCTTATAATTTTCTGCATACAGGTCTTTCGTATCCTTAGGTAGGTTTATTCCTAGATATTTTATACTTTTTGTTGCAATGGTAAATGGGAGTGTTTTCTTGATTTCACTTTCAGATTTTTCATCATTAGTATATAGGAATGCCAGAGATTTCTGTGCATTAATTTTGTATCCTGCTACTTTACCAAATTCATTGATTAGCTCTAGTAGTTTTCTGGTAGCATCTTTAGGATTCTCTATGTATAGTATCATGTCATCTGCAAACAGTGACAGCTTTACTTCTTCTTTTCCGATGTGGATTCCTTTTATTTCCTTTTCTTCTCTGATTGCTGTGGCTAAAACTTCCAAAACTATGTTGAATAAGAGTGGTGAGAGTGGGCAACCTTGTCTTGTTCCTGATCTTAGTGGAAATGCTTTCAGTTTTTCACCATTGAGGATGATGTTTGCTGTGGGCTTGTCATATATGGCCTTTATTATGTTGAGGAAAGTTCCCTCTATGCCCACTTTCTGGAGGGTTTTTATCATAAATGGGTGTTGAATTTTGTCAAAAGCTTTCTCTGCATCTATTGAGATGATCATATGGTTTTTCTCCTTCAATTTGTTAATATGTTTTATCACATTGATAGATTTGCGTATATTGAAGAATCCTTGCATTCCTGGAATAAACCCCACTTGATCATGGTGTATGATCCTTTTAATGTGCTGTTGGATTCTGTTTGCTAGTATTTTGTTGAGGATTTTTGCATCTATGTTAGTTATCTATTTTATATATAGTAGTGTGTGTATGTCAATCTCAACCTCCCAATTTATCCCTCACGCCCCCTTTCCCCCTGGTAACCATAAGTTTGTTTTCTACATTTTTAACTATCTGCTTTGTAGATAAGTTAATTTGTACCCTTATTTTAGATGCCACACATGAGTGATATCACATGATATTTGTCTTTCTCTGTCTGACTTACTTCACTCAGTATGACAATTTCTAGCTTTTAAAGTTTACTTTTAAAACCACACACAAACATAAATAGTAACTATGTGAGAAGATGGATATGTTAATCAGGTTGACTGCAATAATCATTCCACTATGTATATGTAATCAAATCATCATGTTATGCACCTTAAATTATATAACTTTCATTTTTTAAAAAAGTTACTTTCAAACAGACGGGTATTATCCAAAGAAAATGAATGATACAGAAATTGGAACCACTAAATCAGTAGTAACAATTATTTCCAGAATGATTGTGATTATGAATGTTCATGTCTCAACCTACCATTCAGTTCCTAAAGATATGCATCGGGTCTCTTTCAAATTACTTAATGTAATTTAATATATTTATGTAATTTAATATAAACTGTAGAAAGTAAAGGTAGTCAAAAGAAGTCATGAGTAGTAAATGAAGCAAAAGATATGTGGGTTGATTATTTATATTGCTTCTAATTCCAAATAATTCCATATATGTGTGCATGTGTGTATCCAGATGGATAAAATCAAGCATACAAAAAATAACAGCTAGAAAGTTAAGTTGTCTTGAAAAGATTAGGAAATTATTAAGCAGAAGAATAAATAAAATAAAACAAAATCCCAATGTTTGAACAATTGAGATCATATTGAAACATTTTTTCACAACTCTGTCATACAGATGACAGATATAGTATATATAACAGTGTTTATGTGTAAGATGTCTATGTACTATAAAACCAGATATCTTTCAAAGAACACCAAGCTCTTCCACTCACTCTCCCAATATGTCAACATTTATAGACTAGACCCTGATCAATATGTTCTTATTGAATAAAGCCTGTTATGTTATTTTGTATAGTTGAAATGGGATAGCAATATCAGACAAAGCTTCCTTGTAAATTATACCCTTCACTATTCGTAACATGTCTCAGGAATTTAGCTCTCTGGGACAACTGGAATAGACAAAAGAGTACAGTTACTTGAATATTTACATGCTCAACTATTCCCCCTAGATTTTCTATGGCAGTATTTCATGCATAAGTAAATTATAAGAAACAACATACAGACTATATTAAAACTAATTTTTAAAAGCACGTACAATAAATATAATTTTCAAAGTTAAGAAAATGAAATATAAGCCTTAGATTGAAAGAATATATTTGTAATACATGTATCTTACAAAGGAGTCATATTTCAGATAACATGAAAAACGTCTACAAATCAATAGGATATAGGCAGAAAACCTAATTTTAAAAAATTTAAAAAGAGTTGGGCAATTTACAAGAGATTATCTATACAGATAATATGACTTTTAAAGGTGTTCAAAACCATTAAGTATGCAGAAATGCAAATTAAAACCACAATTAGATACCAATACACACACGCCACAATGGCTAAATGTAAAAGGCTGACAATATACTAAGTCCTGGAGAACATGTGGAGCAACTGGACTATCAGTTATCAGATAGTTAACTGGACTATCCCATTCTAGTGGGAATGTCAAATAGTACAACCACTTCCAAGACTCTTTGACAATTTCTAATAAAACCAAACTTCTACCAATACTACAAACCATCAATTTCATCCCTATGTATATATACTACAGAAGTCTGTAAATATGTTCATGAAAAGACAGGTACTGGGCTTCCCTGGTAGCGCAGTGGTTGAAAGTCCACCTGCTGATGCAGAGGACGTGGGTTCATGCCCCGGTCCAGGAAGATCCCACATGCCGCGGAGTGGCTGGGCCCGTGAGCCATGGCCACTGAGCCTGCGCGTCTGGAGCCTGTGCTCCGCAACGAGACAGGCCACAGCAGTGAGAGGCCCACGTACCACAAAAAAAAAAAAAAAAAAAGAGACAGGTACAAGAATTTCATAACATCTTTATTCATAACAGCCCAAACTTAGAAGCAACCCTCGTGTCCATCAGCCATAGAATGAGCAGAGAAATTTTGATATATCCATATAAGTGAATACTACATATATACTGTATAATTCCACTTATGTGAAGTTTAGCATCAAAATAGTGGTTACAGGAAACAACTCAAATGCCCATCAACTGATGAATGGATAATCAAAATGTGGTAAATTCATACAGGGGAATATTATTCAGCCATTAAAAAGAAATGAGGGCTTCCCTGGTGGCGCAGTGGTTGAGAGTCCGCCTGCCGATGCAGGGGACACGGGTTCGTGCCCCGGTCTGGGAGGATCCCACATGCCGCGGAGCGGCTGGGCCCGTGAGCCATGGCCGCTGAGCCTGCGTGTCCGGAGCCTGTCCTCCGCAACGGGAGAGGCCACAACAGTGAGAGGCCCGCGTAACGCATAAAAAAAAAAAAAAAAAAAAAAGAAATGAAGTAGTGATACATGCTACATATAACATGGATGAATCTTGAAAACATGCTAAGTGAAATAAACCAGTCACAAAAGACCACATATCATATGATTCCACTTATACGAAATGTCCAGATTTAGCAAATTTATAGAGACAGAGAGTAGATTAGTCCTTTCCAAGGGCTTGGGAGAGGGGATAATAGAATAACTTACTGCGAATGGGGATGAAGTTTCTTTTCGGGGTGATGAAAATGTTATGGAGAGTGGTGACGGTTACACAACCATGTGAATCTACTAAAAACTACTGAATTGTACATTTTAAAATGGTGAATTTTATGATATGTGAATTATATCTCAATTTTTTAAATAGTGGTTTATTTGGAGTAGGGAGGAGACAGTAATTGCCTGGACATGGCGTGGGATGAGCCTTCTGGGGTGATAAAAGTGTTTTTATCTTGATCTAGGTAGCAGTTACATGGTATATACATATATAAAAACTTATTGATATTTATGTCTATGATTTGTACAGGTTATTTTTGTGTATGTAGTGTGGGTGAGTACCATTCTCTGATAAAACACTATATGGAAAATCATTACTATCACCATTTTCCAACCACTAAAAGTATTAGCATTAGGCAAATTTGGATAGAATTAAGTTGTACCATGTATGGAATAGAACACTGCAGGAGACACAACTACCTAATTTCATTCAATAATTACACACTACTGGCATAGAGTGTATTTTTATGTAAAACATACATAGGAAGTGGCATTAATGAATAGTTACAAAGAGTTTTTGCATGCAAGTTGCTTGCCTATCTCACCAGGAAAATAAGACAAACTCACTAGTCTGTCAAAGTTACAAGGAAAAGTGAACAAGTTGCAAAAAGGAAGCCAGCTTTAGGGAAAATACATTATTGGCAGCAGCTCAGAAGAATGTATAATTAAGGAATGTTTGGGAAAAAGAGAGCTGATCTACTCAGGCCAAACCAAAGTGAGATCTTGGTCATTTATAATTAATCAATATTTATGTTTTTTTCACTTCATGTAGTTGAAACAGCTTTTTTTAAATGACTGGTACATCATAACGAATTTCTATCACTAAATGTAGTGTCTACTATCTTAAGTTTGTATCAATGCTGTTAATAAGACCTGAAAACAGAACAGTAAATACTGCCAGTTTTTTCACTGTTTACTTAATAGTATATATGTTGTCATGGTGACTAAACCATTTCAATGTTTTAAGGACCAAAAATAAACAAACTTTCCTTATATACATGAGCCCATTTAGTAGCACAGGAGACATACATAGGTTTTCTTAAGTTTAAGAAATTCCTTCAAAACTCATTAATATTCTGCAATATACTAGAAACCAAATGATCATCTTTTTGATATAGCATGCTATGTTGACATTATTAAAGGGACTTCGGGGAAATTAACTCTGAATGAATTTTGTTTTATGTATTACTTACATTGCTATTTGCTACCAATGTCTTCATTGCTGAGAAACCAGACATGACAGTAATCAAAGTTGTTGCAATTCTCATCATCCAGAAAATAGCCATGAATACAAGAGAAGTAAAACTGTCCATGAATAGGAGAAAAGACCGTCACACGCATGTGAGATCTGCATGTAACAGATGCCCTCAGACGTCACTTGATTCTTCAAGGAACTCTACCAGAGCGCCACATCCTGCAAAGATGACCTAGTTTCTGCATATGGCAGGTCAAAGACAGCAAATTGTTAGAAATTTTGCTGGAGGTGTGTGCTGACTGTGAGGAAAAGCAATAGATGAGAGGCTAAAGAAATATTCAAAAAAACAAAATGTAATGAACATATGGAAATGAAAACTTAAAACATAATATCATTTATAATTTAGAAAATAAAATAGTAAATCTAACAAAACAGGGACAGGATCTGTTTTCTGAAAATTACAAGATGCTGATGAAGGAAATCAAAGAAGACCTAAATGAATAGAGAGATATACCATATTAATGAATTGGAAGACCCAACATAGTAAATAGGTCAACTCTCCCCAGAGTTATCTATAAGTTTAATGCAACTCCTATCAAAATTCCAGCAAGGTTTTTTGGTAGACACAGACAAGCTTATTCTGAAATGTAAATGGAAAGGTGTAAGATCTAGAATAGCTCAGAGCATTGAAAAAGGAACAAGGTAGTAGGAATCACTCTATCCAATGTTATGGTATATTATATAGCTGTAGCAATGAAAACAGAATGATATTGGCAAAGACACTCTTTTCAACAAATGGTGCTGGAAAAATTGGACATACAGTGGCAAAAAAAGGCCAAACTTCAACCTAAATCTTACATCTTACACAAAAATTAACTCAAAATGCATCATGGACTTAAATATAAAATGTAAGACTATAAAACTTGAAGAGAATGAAAAGACAAACAACAAACTGGAAAAAAATACTTGCAAATCATATATCCAACAAGGGACAAATATCTAAAATATATAAGAAGTACCAAAACTCAACATTAAAAAAAAAAATCCACTTCGTAAACAGGCAAAAGACATGAAAGGATGTTTTACTGAAGAGAACAAACAGATGAAAAATAAGCACATGAAAATATGTTCACCATTATTAGCCATTATGGAAATACAAATTAAACCTACAATGTGATATTACTGCCCACCTAAAATAAAAAAAAGTGATAACCTCAAATGATGCGAGGATGCAGAGAAAACAGATTGTTCATATATTGCTGGTGGGCATACAAAACTGTATATCTACTCTGGTAGTTTCATACAAAACTAACATATGCTTAACATATGACCCAGCAATTACACTCTTGGGCATTTATCCCAAAGAAAGGAAAATTAACATCCACACAAAAACCTGTCCATGAACGTTTATCGTAGTTCTATTTGTAATAGCCCCAAATGGAAACAACACAAATTTTCTTCAGTGGGTGAATAGCTGAACAAACTGTGGTACATCTATGCCATGGCATACCATTCAGTAATGAAAAGGAACAAACTAGTGATACACACAATAATTTGGATGGATCTCAAGAGAGTTACACATACAATGAAAAAAGCTAATGTCACAAGTTTACATGATTTTATTTATATAGCATTCTTGAAATGACAATATTAAAGAGCTGGAGAATAGATTAGCGGTTGCCAGGATTTAGGAAGGTGTGGGTGAGAGAGGAGGCTGTGGCAGTGAAAGGATAGCACGAGGGACCCTGTGATAGAACTGCCCTGTACCTTGACTGTGGTGGTGGTTGCATGAACCTATGCTTGTGATAAAATTGCTGGTTGTAGAACCAAACACAGACACACATACACACAGAGAGAGATTAGTGTGTGTAAACTGGCGAAGTTTGAATAAGGTTGATGATTCATATCAATGTCATCTTCCTGGTTATGAGGGAAACCGAGTGAAAGGTAGAATCTCTCTATGATGTTTCTAACAACTGCATGTGATTTACAATTATCTCAAAATAAAAAGTTTTTTTTAAATAAAGCTAAGAGCTTTGTATTAACAAAAACTAAAAGTTTTTTCCCTCTCTTTTCAGGAAGGGCAACTATTCCTTCAAACAACCAGAGCTCCTAGAACATCAACTAATAACAGAGCATTGCATTCGGTGCCATTAATACACTTTTATTGTGTTACTTTTCATAAAGCTAAAAATACTTGAGAACGCCCCTCAGTAGGAGAACCGTCTGTATGCTCTGGATTTACATGTGCCACCTTGGCTGGAAGATTAGTTTAATCTCATCAGAGACAACTACAGTTTGTCCTTCTGCCCCAGGGTAAACCAAATGCCAAACCTCTGACCTGAGGCATTAGCCTCTAGCAAAAAGCCAAAGGCTTTAGTCAAAAAACCCTTTGCTCTGGGAAACCAAGCTGTAATTTTGCAATTTATAACAGCTCTCTATAAAATATTCCAGTTTCATCTTCTTAAATGCCCAGACACTTCAAAACTGTACTGAAAATCTCATTTAGACAAAGAGTATGTTTGGTCCTTAGTGATGCTTTAGACCTTAACAAAATCTTTATGCAATTATTATTTTTCCAGTTAATGAATCCTTTAACAATATTAGCTTTGCAAAGTGTGTTAACTAATCTAATACACTAAGAAAGCAGTATAACTGCACAGAGGTTTTCAAAGCAAAACAGGAGTGAAGGGGGCAGGGCACAACCTTTAAAAGAATGACATAGCCCAATGACATAAACTGATTAGAACCAAATAGGTCCAAGATGGACTAGACCTTGAGCCTCAGTATATGCTCATTGTAACATATCAGCAAGCTAAATGACACACCCACATGGGCCAGACAGTTCCAAGGCCAACCATAGAGGTCAGAGAGTGGGCTGTGGCCCAATTCCTGGAAATCCCCACCCCTTCCCCAAATAGCTGGAATACCCCTCCCACTCATCAGCCTATGAAATTACCCACCCCTATAAAAACTGACAACCCCGTACCCTGGTGCCACTCTGGCCTTCTGAGATGGTCCACACTCTGTCTGTGGAGTGTGGTTCTCTCTAAATAAATCCATTTCTTATCTATCACTTTGTCCCAGTGTGTGGGTTCAAGCTCCAATCAGAGTTACACCAGTTTCAAAAGCACTCTAAAACAGTTCTATCATTGTTTCCTATTTCGTTTGCGCATCGATTGATGGTCACCTATGAGTTCCAGAAACATGTTTTGTCTTTCAGATATAGACAAAAAAATATATACAGCCACTACCTTCAGAGTTTCTAGTCTACTGGTTAAGAGAGCTTAACAACAACAACTACTGCACTCTTTTATCAACAAAATATGAGTAACATTCTGGGAAAGCCCAAAGACCTGAGTGACTCAAAAGTTAACCTTGGTGAGGTTGAGGAAGATAGTGGAAGAGTAAGAGATGGAGATCACCTTCCTCCCCACAGATACATCAGAAATACATCTACACGTGGAACAACTACAGAACACCCACTGAACGCTGGCAGAAGACCTCAGACCTCCCAAAAGGCAAGAAAGTCCCCACGTACCTCAGTAGGGCAAAAGAAAAAAGAAAAAACAGAGACAAAAGAATAGGGACAGGACCTGCACCAGTGGGAGGGAGCTGTGAAAGAGGAAAGGTTTCCACACACACTAGGAAGCCCCTTCGCCGACGGAGGCTACGGGTGACAGAGCGCGGGAAGCTTCAGAGCTACGGAGGAGAGCGCAGCCACAGGGGTGCGGAGGGCAAAGCGGAGAGATTCCCGAACAGAGGACCGGTGCCGACCAGCACTCACCAGCCCCAGAGGCTTGTCTGCTCACCGGCCGGGGTGGGCGGGGGCTGGGAGCTGAGGCTCCGGTGGCTTCGGAGGTCAGATCCCAGAGAGAGGACTGGGTTTGGCGGCGTGAACACAGCCTGAAGGGGTCTAGTGCGCCACAGCTATCAGGGAGGGAGTCCGGGAAAAAGTCTGGAGCTGCTGAAGAGGCGAGAGACGTTTTCTTGCTCCTTTGTTTCCTGGTGCGTGAGGAGAGCGGATTAAGAGCGCTGCTTAAGGGAGCTCCAGAGACGGGCACAGCCGCGGCTATCAGCGCAGACCCCAGACACGGGCATGAGACGCTAAGGCTGCTGCTGCCGCCACCAAGAAGCCTGTGTGCGAGCACAGGTCACTATACTCCACTCCCCCCCTGGGAGCCTATGCAGCCCTCCACTGCCAGGGTCCCGTGATCCAGGGACAACTTAGCCAGGAGAACGCACGGTGCGCCTCAGGCTGCTGCAACGTCACACTGGCCTCTGCCGCCGCAGGCTCGCCCCACACTCCATACCCCTCCCTCCCCCCGGCCTGAGTGAACCAGAGCCCCCAAAGCGCTGCTCTTTTAACCCCGTCCGGTCTGAAGAACAGACGGCCGCAGGCGACCTACACGCAGAGGCGGGGCCAAATCCAAAGCTGAACCCCAGGAGCTGTGCGAACAAAGAAGAGAAAGAGAAATGCTTCCCAGCAGCCTCAGGAGCACCAGATTAAAGCTCCACAATCAACTTGATGTACCCTGCATCTGTAGAATACCTGAATAGGCAACGAATCATCCCAAATTTAGGAGGTGGTCTTGGAGAGCAAGATAGATTATTTTTTCCCCTTTTCCCCTTTTTGTGAGTGTGTATGTGTATGCTTCTGTGTGAGATTTTGTCTGTAAAGCTTTGCTTTCACCATTTCTCCTAGGGTTCTGTCTGTCCGTTTTTCTTTTTCTTTTTTAACTTAAAAAAATTTTTTTTCTGCATAAATATTTTTTATTTTAATAAATTTATTTTATTTTATTTTATTTCTTTCTTCCTTCCTTCCTCCCTCCCTTCCTCTCTCTCCTTCTTCCTTCCTTCCTTTCATTTCTTTCCCTTTCTTTCTTTCTTGCTTTCTCTCTTTTCTTTATTTCTACTTGTTCTCCCTTTTATTCAGAGCCCTGTGGATGAAAGGCTCTTGGTGCTCCAGCCAGGAGTCAGTGCTATGCCTCTGAGATGGGAGAGGCAAATACAGGACACTGGTCCACAAGAGACCTCCCAGCTCCATGTAATATCAAATGGCGAAAATCTCCCAGAGAGCTACATCTCAACATCAAGACCCAGCTAACTCAACGACCAGCAAGCTACAGTGCTGCACACCCTATGACAAACAACTAGCAAGACAGGAACACAACCCCATCCATTAGCACAGAGGCTGCGTAAAACAATAATACAGCTACAGACACCCCAAAACACACCACCGGCAGTGGACCTGCCCACCAGAAAGACAAGACCCAGCCTCAACCACCAGAACACAGGCACTAGTCCCCTCCACCAGGAAGCCTAAACAACCCACTGAACCAACTTTAGCCACTGGGGACAGACACCAAAAACAATGGGAACTAGGAACCTGCAGCCTGCAAAAAGGAGACCCCAAACACAGTAAGATAAGCAAAATGAGAAGACAGAAAAACACACAGCAGATGAAGCAGCAAGGTAAAAACCCACCAGACCTAACAAATGAAGAGGAAATAGGCAATCTACCTGAAAAAGAATTCAGAATAATGATAGTAAACATGATCCAAAATCTTGGATATAGAATAGAAAAAATGCAAGAAACATTTAAAAAGGACCTAGAAGAACTAAAGAGGAAACACGCAATGATGAGCAACACAAGAAATGAAATTAAAAATACGCTAGAAGGAATCAATAGCAGAATAACTGAGGCAGAAAAACGGATAAGTGACATGAAAGATAAAATAGTGGAAATAACGACTGCAGAGCAGAATAAAGAAAAAAGAATGAAAAGAACTGAGGACAGTCTCACAGACCTCTGAGACAACATTAAATGCACCAACGTTCGAACTACAGGGGTCCCAGAAGAAGAAGAGAAAAAGAAAGGAACTGAGAAAATATTTGAAGAGATTACAGTTGAAAACTCCCCTAATATGGAAAAGGAAATAGTTAATCAAGTCCAGGAAGCACAGAGAGTCCCATACAGGATAAATCCAAGGACAAACACGCCAAGACACATATTAATCAAACTGTCAAAAATTAAATACAAAGAAAACATATTAAAAGCAGCAAGGGAAAAACAACAACACACAAGGGAATCCCCATAAGGTTAACAGCTTATCTTTCAGCAGAAACTCTGCAAGCCAGAAGGGACTGGCAGTACATATTTAAAGTGATCAAGGAGAAAAACCTATAACCAAGATTACTCTAACCACCAAGGATCTCATTCAGATTTGATGGAGAAATTAAAACCTTTACAGACAAGCAAAACCTGAGAGAGTGCAGGACCACCAAACCCGCTTTACAACAAATGCTAAAGGAACTTCTCTAGGCAAGAAACACAAGAGAAGGAAAAGATCTACAATAACGAACCCAAAACAATTAAGAAAATGGGAATAGGAACATAAATATCGATAATTACCTTAAATTTAAATGGATTAAATGCTCCAACCAAAAGACACAGACTGGCTGAATGTATATAAAAACAAGACCCGTATATATGCTGTCTACAAGACACACACCTCAGACCTAGGGACACATACAGACTGAATGTGAGGGGATGGAAAAAGTTATTCCATGCAAATGGAAATCAAAAGAAAGCTGGAGTAGCAATTCTCATATTAGACAAAATAGACTTTAAAATAAAGACTATTACAAGAGACAAAGAAGGACACTATATAATGATCAAGGGATCGATCCAAGAAGAAGATATAACAATTGTAAATATTTATTCACCCAATATAGGAGCACCTCAATACATAAGGCAAATAGTAACAGCCATAAAAGGGGAAATCGACAGTAACACATTCATAGTAGGGGAATTTAACACTCCACTTTCACCAATGGACAGATCATCCTATATGAAAAAAAAATAAGGAAACACAAGTATTAAATGATACATTAAACAAGATGGACTTAATTGATATATATAGGACGTTCCATCCAAAAACAACAGAATACACATTTTTCTCAAGTGCTCATGGAACATTCTCCAGATTAGATCATATCTGGGGTCACAAATCAAGCCTTGGTAAATTTAAGAAAATTGAAATCATATCAAGTATCTTTTCCGACCACAACACTATGAGACTAGATATCAATTACTGGAAAAGATCTGTATAAAATACAAACACATGGAGGGTAAACAATACACTACCTAATAACGAAGTAATCACTGAAGAAATCAAAGAGGAAATCAAAAAATACATAGAAACAAATGACAATGGGACACAATGACCCAAAACCTATGGGATGCAGCAAAAGCAGTTCTAAGAGGGAAGTTTATAGCAATACAATCCTACCTTAAGAAACAGGAAACATCTCAAATAAAAAACCTAACCTTGTACCTAAAGCAATTAGAGAAAGAAGAACAAAAAAAAACCCAAAGTTAGCAGAAGGAAAGAAATCTTAAACATCAGATCAGAAATAAATGAAAAAGAAATGAAGGAAATGATAGCAAAGATCAATAAAACTAAAAGCTGGTTCTTTGAGAAGATAAACAAAATTGGTAAACCATTAGCCAGACTCATCAAGAAAAAAGGGAGAAGACTCAAATCAATAGAATTAGAAATGAAAAAGGAGAAGTAACAACTGACACTGCAGAAATACAAAGGATCATGAGAGATTACTACAAGCAACTCTATGCCAATAAAATGGACAATCTGGAAGGAATGGACAAATATTTAGAAATGCACAACCTGCTGAGACTGAAACAGGAAGAAATAGAAAATATGAACACACCAATCTCAAGTACTGAAATTGAAACTGTGATTAAAAATCTTCCAACAAACAGAAGCCCAGGACCAGATCGCTTCACAAGTGAATTCTATCAAACATTTAGAGAAGAGCTAACACCTATCCTTCTCAAACTCATCAAATATAGCAGAGAGAGGAACACTCCCAAACTCAGTCTATGAAGCCACCATCACCCTGATACCAAAACCAGACAAAGATTTCACAAAGAAAGAAAACTAAAGGTCAATATCACTGATGAACATAGATGCAAAAATCATCAATAAAGTACTAGCAAACAGAATGCAACAGCACATTAAAAGGATCATACACCATGATCAAGTGGGTTTTATTCCAGGAATGCAAGGTTTCTTCAATATACCGAAATCAATCAATGTGATATACCATATTAACAAATTGATGGAGAAAAACCATATGATCATCTCAATAGATGCAGAAAAAGCTTTCCACAAAATCCAACACCCATTTATGATATAAACCCTGCAGAAGGTACGCATAGAGGGCAATTTCCTCAACATAATAAAGGCCATATATGACAAACCCACAGCCAACATCGTCCTCAATGGTGAAAAACTGAAAGCATTTCCACTAAGATCAGGAACAAGACAAGGTTGCCCACTCTCACCACTCTTATTCAACATAGTTTTGGAAGTTTGAGTCACACAGCAATCAGAGAAGAAAAAGAAATAAAATGAATCCAAATCGGAAAAGAAGAAAGCTGTCACTGTTTGCAGATGACATGATACTATACATAGAGAATCCTAAAGATGCTACCAGAAAACTACTAGAGCTAATCAATGAATTTGGTAAAGTAGCAGGATACAAAATTAATGCACAGAAATCTCTGGCATTCCTATACACTAATGATGAAAAATCTGAAAGTGAAATTAAGAAAACACTCCCATTTACCATTGCAACAAAAAGAATAAAATATCTAGGAATAAACCTATCTAAGGAGACAAAAGACCTGTACGCAGAAAATTATAAGACACTGATGAAAGAAATTAAAGATGATACAAATAGATGGAGAGATATACCATGTTCTTGGATTGGAAGAATCAACATTGTGGAAATGACTCTACTACCCAAAGCAATCTACAGATTCAATGCAATCACTATCAAACTATCACTGGCATTTTTCACAGAACTGGAACAAAAAATTTCACAATTTGTATGGAAACAGAAAACATCCCAAATAGCCAAAGCAATCTTGAGAACGAAAAATGGAGCTGGAGGAATCAGGCTCCCTGCCTTCAGACTATACTAAAAAGCTATAGTAATCAAGACAGTATGGTACTGGCACAAAAACAGAAATATAGATCAATGGAACAGGATAGAAACCCCAGAAATAAACCCATGCACATATGGTCCCCCTATCTTTGATAAAGGAGGGAAGAATGTACAGTGGAGAAAAGACAGTCTCTTCAATAAGTGGTGCTGATAAAACTGGACAGGTATATGTAAAAGTATGAAATTAGAACAGTCCCTAACACCACACACAAAAATAAACTCAAAATGTATTAAAGACCTAAACGTAAGGCCAGACACTATCAAACTCTTAGAGGAAAACAAAGGCAGAATGCTCTATGACATAAATCACAGCAAAATCCTTTTTGACCTACCTCATAGAGAAATGGAAATAAAAACAAAAATAAACAAATGGGACCTAATGAAACTGAAAACTTTCTGCACAGCAAAGGAAACCATAAGCAAGATGAAAAGACAGCCTTCAGAATGGGAGAAAATATTTGCAAATGAAGCAACTGACAAAGGATTAATTTTCAAAATTTACAAGCAGCTCATGCAGCTCAATAACAAAAAACCAAAAAACCCAATCCAAAAATGGGCAGAAGCCCTAAATAGACATTTCTCCAAAGAAGATATACAGATTGCCAACAAACACATGAAAGAATGCTCAACATCATTAATCATTGGAGAAATGCAAATCAAAACTACAATGAGATATCATCTCACACCAGTCAGAATGGCCATCGTCAAAAAATCGAGAAAAAATAAATGCTGGAGAGGGTATAGAGAGAAGGGACCACTCTTGCACTGTTGGTGGGAATGTAAAGTGATACAGCCACTATAAAGAACAGTATGGAGGTTCCTTAGAAAACTACAAATAGAAGTACCATATGACCCAGCAATCCCACTACTGGGCATATACCCTGAGAAAACCATAATTCAAAATAGTCATGTAACAAAATGTTCACTGCAGCTCTATTTACAATAGCCAGGACATGGAAGCAACCTAAGTGTTCATCTACAGATGAATGGATAAAGATGATGTGGCACATATATACAATGGAATATTACTCAGCCATAAAAAGAAACGAAATTGAGTTATTTGTAGTGAGGTGGATGGACCTAGAGTCTGTTATACAGAGTGAAGTAAGTTAGAAAGAGAAAAACAAATACCGTATGCTAACACATATATATGGAATCTAAGAAAAAGAAAATCATGAAGTACCTAGGGGTAAGGCGGGAATAAAGACACAGACCTACTAGAGCATGGACTTGACGATATGGGGAGGGGGAAGGGTAAGCTGTGATAAAGTGGGAGAGTGGCATGGACATATATACACTACCAAACGTAAAATAGATAGCTAGTGGGAAGCAGCCGCATAGCACAGGGAGATTAGCTAGGTAGTTTGTGACCACCTAGAGGGGCAGGAGGGAGGGAGATGCAAGAGGGAAGAGATTTGGGAACATATGTATATTTATAACTGATTCACTTTGTTATAAAGCAGAAACTAACACACCATTGTAAAGCAGTTATACGCCAATAAAGATGTTAAAGAAAAAAAAAAAGAAAAGTTAACCTTGCCCTGGATAGTCAGCCTTACGCCTATTTTGAAATCACAGTATCTAATATTTTACGAGAGTAGCAAATCAAATATCCTCCTCCTCAGGTTCAAACACAGCGTGGCAGGGATTTCAATATTGTTTTCTTAGATTCAACTGGTTCATATTTTGAAAGAAATAGAAAATGACACCAACAATTTTAATCCTTATGAAAATTATACAATGCAGATCTTATTTCCATTTTACAAAGGTCAATAAGATTCATGGTCTGGGTGACTTAAAGCCCTTTTGCTCTTTCTGTAACACAGCATTTTCATATACCTTTTGGGTATTTGTATGTTTTTTATGGAGAAATGTCTATTCAAGACATTTGCCCATTTTTAAATTGGGTTATTTGTTTTTTTGCTGTTTAGTTGTGTGAGTTCCTTATATATTTTGGATATTAACCCCTCAACAGACATAGGTTTGCAAATATTTTCTCCCATTCCGTAAGTTGCCTTTTCACCTGTTATTTGCTTTCCTTGCTGTACAGAAGCTTTCTGGTTTGATGCAGTTCCATTTGTCGATTTTTGCTTTTGTTGCCTATGCTATTGGTGTCATATCCAAGAAATCATTGCAAAGATTTAAACATAATACCTGAAACTCTAAAATTCCTAGGAGAAAACATAGGGAAAATTTTCTTGATTGTCTTTTTGTCATTGTCTTGGCAATGTCTTAATCCATTTTGAGTTGATTTTTGTGTGTGGTGTTAGATAAGATCCCAATTTCATTCTTTTGCATTTGAATGTCCAGTTTTCCAAACACCATTTGTTGAAGAGACTATCCTTTCCCCATTGTGAATTCTTGGCACCTTGTCAAAGATCAGTTGACTATTTATGTGCAAATTTAATTCTGAACTCTCTATTGTGTTCCATGGTCTATAGGTCTGTCTCTAGGCCTGTACCATACTATTTTAATTACTGAAGACTTCTAAAGTATTTTGTAATCAGGAAGTGTTATGTATCCAGTTTTGTTCTTTCTCAAGATTATTTTGGCTGTTTTAGGTTCTTTGTGGTTCCATATGAAATTGACACAGGTTTTTCATATTTAAGTCTTAAAGCCCAGAATTGATTTGATATGGTGAGAAGGAGAGGTCAGATTGAACTTTTTTCCTATGCCCAATAACATTTGTTGAATGGTCTTGCCTTTCCCACTTATGTATATTTGCCTATCTCTGTCATATATAATGTCTCTCCATATGTTTGGGGCTATTTTTACATTCATTAACTTGCACCATTACCATATGTCAATTTGATTATCCCTATGCCAAAATCACACTCTTAATTACTACACATTACTCCTCCTCACTCCAATGTTTCATCTGTCTCCACTACTCTAATAAATCTGCTTTTATCAAGTCCACAGATATGCTCTACGTTGAAAAATCCAAGCAGAATTTTTCACATTTTATTTATATTTTAGAAGATTTCAAGATAGTTGTTCATTTTCTCTCTTGATTTCCATAAAATAAAATATTTCTGCTTTTGATCTGATATCACCAACCACTGATCAATGTCCTTTCAGGCCCTTTCTCATCTATTTCATCTAAATGTAGGAGTTTCTCAAAACTCTTTTCTCTTTCCTAGCTATAATGTCATTTTGAGTGATCACAGCCATGTCTTCAAGGCCTTTTATATATTAATGGCTTCCAAATGTATATGTCCTTATGAACCCCAGAATTATATCCATTGATAAAATAAAAATTTATTGATCATCTAACATGTACCAATCACTATTCTAAGTGCAAATTACTCAGCAATGAACAAAAGAGGCAAAACTCCTTGCCTGCATGAAATGTTTATTCTAATAGTGGCACATTTAACAAATAAAGAAATGAACTATATATATAAAATACTTCAAGTTGTGATAAGTTCTGTGAAGAAAATTAAACTGTGGGAGTTACCTAAGGACTTTAAGGGTAGAGATGCTGCAATTTTAAATAGGATAGAAATCTGACAATCTGACTAGAGATGTAGTAATCTTAAGCAGAGGTCAGCAAACTAGGACCTGAGGGGCAAATCTGGACTTCCACTTGTGTTTGTATGGCCAGTAAGCTAAAAATGGTTTTTACATTTTTAAATAATTGCGGGAAAAAAGGAAAATAATATTTTATGACATGTAAAAGTATATGAAATTCAAATTAATGTAACTATAAATAAGCTTTCATTGGGACCAAGCAGTGTTCATTATTTACATGTTGTCTATGGCTCTTTTCATGCTACAATGACAAAGTTAAGTAGTTGAAACAAAGACCACATGGCCCACAAAGTCTGGACTATGTACTTTCTGGTCCTTTACACAAAAAGTTTGCTGATCCCTGATCTTAATCAATATACTCTATTGCTTGCAAACAAAAGATTTGCATGACAAAGTCCTATTTGGATTCAATGCCAGAAGAAAATATATTAGTCTTTAGGCAAATGTGTTTGCCTCCTTTAATAGACAACATTTCTCTTTTTAATTTAGCTGCCAAGAAAATCAAAAGATCAATATGACCAAATTCAGTAAAAATGACACTCCAGGTGGCTAGACACCTCTATTGTATTTAATTCTTTCTTGTATATATATGTGGAAGTGTTTATGCATGTCTGTTGTACTGTCTTGTTTTATATTGATTTTAATTTTATGAGAAGTCCATAAAAGTCAATACAAATATGAACAAACATAAGAATAAATATTTGATATACTATTTTAAGAGGTTATCCTTAAAACTATAATAACCAAACTGCCTTTCTCTATTATGGATTTGGAGCTAAAGTATTAAACAAGTACATGTCTAAATTCATGAGGAGGTGTAGTGCTCCTTGTGAAGAAAATATTTTCCTAATTTATGTAATATATAATATTCTCTTTAAGGAAAACATGTAACATCATTTGAAAGGCTTTTCTCAAGATTCTTAAATAATTGTGCAGGAAAGAACAAGTTTCAGTCAACTGGAAAATTTACCTCTGTGAAATAGCTCGTGCTTTGACACTAACATTCTTATGCAGCATTGCAAATAGAGAACAGAGGTATATTAAGATTAAGTGATATCAGGTCTCACGTTTTATTAGTGAGAAAGTAAAGGTCATGGAATTAAGATTTGAGGTTTTCTCTCAGTTCTTTTGAATCTTCTAGAATGTACTTTAAAACTAAGGATCAAAAAGGAAAAATTAAACTGTTTAGGGTTTTTTGTTAGCTTGTTTGTTTTGGTTTGTTTTGTTTTTGAATATTTTGGTTTTTCTTACCTTTGAACATTTTACAATAGCACTCAAACAGCCACAGAAATGAAACTCTTCCTCTGTTAAGTTTGTAGGGAGATTTATTACAAGAACTTTCTTAAAACCAATTAAAGATAAATTTATTATCAAGAATATTAACTCTAGTACTCCACCAAATTTTGATTACAGAATCAGGCTTTTTTCTTGTAATAGGTGTCCTATATAAGTAATAAGTTTGATGGTAGGACCACTATTGATATATTCATTCTGTAATTTCTTATAGTGGTACTGTATGTTTGTGGCAAGCTACATTCCTGTGAGTGGTGGGATTATGGGTGATTTATCATAGTTTCTTCTGTGCCTAGCTCTAATTTCTTATTTTATATGTCATGTATCTCTATTAAATAAACATTTTGGGGGGAAAATGGTTAGAAAAATATTTTTTTCTAACATTTTATTCATCCTTGGTAGAAACAATGAAAACAGAATGTGTAAAGTATGCTCTGGTCATGAATGTATTCTCTGATAATTGTCCACAAAGGCAGCAGACCCATTTCT
This sequence comes from Phocoena phocoena, assembly GCF_963924675.1. Lineage (NCBI taxonomy): Eukaryota > Metazoa > Chordata > Mammalia > Artiodactyla > Phocoenidae > Phocoena > Phocoena phocoena. Next base: position 38,222,589 of record NC_089220.1, on the reverse strand, counting down.
AAACAAATATGTGCTGATTAGCTTAATCAGGACTAGGGAACCAGTGGAGTCCATATGCCCCCGTATGTGCTGTTATTGGTTTTAGAGTAAGATTTTCAGCCAATATGAATACTCAGTTCAAATTATTCCATAGCACATAGAATGTAGAGTCTATGTATAGTTAATTAATGATTTAAGTAGCTAATGTACTAACTAGACCTTTGTTTTTTCTCCTTTCTTTTGTTTTCCATCTTCAGACCAGTTACTTGAGGATTAGCATACAGGTAATTTGAGTTCTGTTATAAAATATGTGAAGTTTCATTTTCTAACAAGCTTTTCTGTTCAAATTTTACTGCTTTCTCCATTGCCGTCTTAAACCTACATCCTCCAACCTTAACTAGATCCACTCCCTCTTCTATTATTTTTAAATCTTCCATAGTTCTCTGTATTATATTTCAAGCATCATCACAGTTTGGAATCATACATTTAACTCTGGTTATTTAAGTCTTTCCTCTCACATTAAACTCAGAGCAACACAAGAGCAGGGACTATGTATACTTTTATTTACCACTCCATAGCAATTACTACAATATCCTGCAAAACCATGTTTCCCTTTTTTTTCTTTCCCCTTGTGAAACCACGGTTTCAAGGTATAATTGATTTACAACATTATATTAGTTTCAGTTGTACAACATAGTGATTCAAAATTTTTATAGATTATACTCCATTTAAAGTTATTATACATAGTAGTTTGTACCTCTTAATCCCCTACCCCATCTTACCCCTCCACCTTCCCTCTTCCCACTGGTAACAACTACTTTCCTCTCTATATCTGAGTCTGTTTCTTTTTTGTTATATTCATTCATTTGTTTTATTTTTTAGATTACACATATAAAGTGATAACATACAGTACTTGTCTCTCTGACTTATTTCACTAAGTGTAATATCCTCCAGGTCCCCCATTGTGGCAAAAGGCAAAATTTCATTCTTTTTTATGGCTGAGTAGTATTCCTGTGTGTGTGTGTGTGTGTGTGTGTGTGTGTGTGGCACATCATCTTTATCCATTCACCTGTTGATGGACACTTAGATTACTTCCATATCTTGGCTATTGTAAGTAATGCTGCTGTAAACACTGGGGTGCATGTATCTTTACAAATTAGTGTTTTGTTTTCTTTGGATATGTGCCCAAGAGTGGAATTGCTAGATCATATGGCAGTTCTATGTTCTGTTTATTGAAGAACCTCCAAACTATTTTCCATAGTGTCTATACCAATTTACATTCCCACCAACAGTGTCTAAGGGTTCCCTTTTCTCTACAGCCTCACTTACATTTGTTATTTCTGGTCTTTTTGATGATAGCCATTCTGATGGGTGTGAGGTGATATCTCATTGTTGTTTTGATTTGACTTTCATTTGTTGGGAAGTTTTTTTTTTTATTACTGATGCAATTTCATTACAGGTAATTTGTTCATATTTGCTATTTCTTCCTTGTTCAGTCTTGGGAGATTTATATTTCTAGGAAATTATCCATTTCCTCTAAGTTGTCCATTTTATTGGCATATAACTGTTTATAGTAATCTCTTATGAGCCTTTGTATTTCTGTGTTGTTGATTGTAACTACTTCTTTATTTCTGATTTTATTGATTCAGGCTCTCTTGCTTTTTTTTCTTGATGTGTCTGGCTAAAGGTTTATCAATTTTGTTTACCTTTTCAAAGAACCAGCTCTTACTTTCATTTATCTTTCTATATTTTTTCAGGCTCTATTCATTTACTTCTGCTCTCATCTGTATGACTTCTTTCCTTCTACTAACTTTGGGTTTTGTTTGTTCTTTTTCTTGTCCCTTGAGATATAAGTTTAGGTTGTTTATTCGAGAGTTTTCTTGTCTCCTGAGATAGGCTTGTATAAACTTCCCTTTTAGAACAGCTTTTGCTGCACCCCATAGATTTTAGATTACTGTGTTTTCTTTTTAATTTGACTCTAGGTATTTTTTTATTTCTTCTTTGAATTCTACAATGATCCACTGGTTGTTTAGTAGCATACTGTTCAGGCTACAAGTGTTTGTGGTTTTTTGCAACTTTTTTCTTGTAGTTGATTTCTAGTCTTATGGTCGGAAAAGATGCTTGATAAAGAAAAATAAAGACAACAGTATGGACTGAATACCAAGCAAAGACTAAGGTAAAAATGATGCCAGGCATGACCTACTTTTTATAGTTTATGATTAGTAAAGGAGGAAATCAATTGATTGTAACCTCAATAAACTAAATTATTTAATTACACTTATTATTGCTTACCTTATGCAGGCACTATGTGGGCACTTTTCATCCTCTAGACAACTAAGTAAGGTGGGTGGTGGTATCTCCATTGTTGATGTGAACACTGAGCATGGAAACCAATCCTCATGGTCAAGATAAGGCCAGGCTACTGAGCAAGTCATCCATGGCCCTACATGGACAACTCTTTCTCATTCCTGGACTATAGCTATCAAATGACTCTGTAGTCCCTTCCTCAGAGGCTAGTGACAGAGTGGTGAGAAAATGAAATACAAACTAGCCCACTCTAATGCAATAACGTAACTTCAACATGGTACATAAAAATAATGCACTTAATATTATTCCTAGAGAAAGGTTTAAGCCACTCAGGTTTTAACCTAAGTTATACAGTGTCTCCCTATCCTTACTAGAGAAAAATAATACTCCCTACTACCCGACACACAAAAAGTTTGCTAGTAATTTTATTAGCTAACAATAATATAAAGCTGGCATTGGAGTACTCTTAAACCATGCCAAAAGCCATGACACACCAAATATAATTTGATGCTTCAAATTTCTATCACAGAAAATATTAAAGTTCCTATCTACTTATAATGTTTCTAATAAACCCTTGAGTGTTATTTTATTTAACTTCTGATCCATGAAAGGAAAAATATAATTGAGGTTTCAGATAAAGTCTACCTTTTCAGGTAATGCCTGCAGGTCAGCTAGAAAAAAGAAATGTCAATAATAAGTCTGAATGCTTACCCTGTAATTTTTCACTAGGTAACAACTGAGAAGCACATGTGTACATGACAATAGTTAAATTCCCTTGCCATGTATAAGTATAGATATAAAGGTCACAGTTTTCAGATATTTGGGCCATGGTGCTTTCACAAAACAGGTTAAAATATAGTTTCCTATAATAATAAACTAGCCATAGTCTCTCTTGCCCAACAAGCAGTTTATTTAAAGACCACAGGAAAAACACGCCAATTGTCCAATGGGCCTGGGCTAGTTTAGCCCCCAACAGGGATACTGAGTCCTCATAATTTTTTTAAGATGGTATTTGTTCTGCTACCTTGGAAAAACCAGTTAGTTTCATGTGTAAAACTACAGTACTTAGATGTACTAATAAAAAGTTGTTGGGAAATAATTATTGAACCATTACTGAATTTTATTCTGTAATTTTTAATACAGGATCTCTTGAATATATGTTTCTTAATTGTAAAAAGGTTATGATATGTAATAGAACTCTAAATCATTCAGATACAGCTGTCATGTAATTTCAGTGTCAGGACCTACAAGTTCATTTTGGACGATGTTCTGTCTGTATCCTTTACCCACAGGGACTTAATTTCCTCCTGAAGCAGATAGATCACTGCATCTTTAAATACTTCAAATAGTTCAGGTCACCTGTCATACCTCTCCCCAAAGTCTTCAATTAGCCAAACAAAATATTCATATTTCCTTTAACTTATAACAAGATTCCCAGAACTTTATGTGATCATGATTATCTTCTAGTAAGTGTGCTGCCATTTGATAATATTTCTTTTAAAATATCCAGCTGATAGCTGAACATAATATTTTATCTATGATCTGAATAACATGGACTGTATTGGGATGCTTAGTACCTCTCTTGATCCAGAGACAAAAGTCCTATTAATGCATCTTAATACCAATTCAGTTTTGTTTTACTATCTTCACATGTATATACTTACATGGCATATTTAACTGGGGGGAGCTCTTCTTGGAAGGCTAGTGCTTTCACTCTTGGGTTCAGCTGTACATTGCTATAAAAACTTCTTGAGGCATTTAAATAATTTAAATATTGAACCAAGATAATGACACCATGAATATATAAGAATGTATCCCCATTTTTCACATTTAGGAATACAAAGAAATATTTAGACAGGCTTTCCTAAATTTAAAAATATGTTTGTATAAAAGTAAACTGATTAAAAGAAAGTTACTTTAATTCGTAGAAAAAAAATATATATTGCCTACTATATTTGGAAGAAGTAAAGTGCTTCTGTTATAGATCTGGTTTAAAAATAATCCAAGATTTTAAAATATTCAAAATCAATTTCTTTACATTCTAAAGGCATAATTCTGCCTGAATGTTTTGCATAATTCTGCCAGAACTTTTCATATAATGGGATCTGCCTACTGATAACTTTATGCTTATTACAAAACCCATGAAACAAGAAATGAAGACCAAAGAGCTTTTTCTGAGTTTCTTCAAAGAACATGCTAGAAAAAAAAATATTAGACAGTGGAAAATAAAAAACCTTAAGGTTTGAAATTTCATTCTACAAAACAAGCTGAAAATGATTCCAGTATTATGAGAAATATGTGGTCTACACAACATGCTACGAGTTATATATTTTTTCATACAGTCCTAAAGCTGAAAATAAAGTCCCCAGCCATTTACTTTATTTGAATTATTTCTCAGTAAAATCATTTCAAACTGTAGGATAGATTTTTTGAGCTTTAACTATCATCCTTTCTATTTTTTTCCCATAATCTGCTCTTTCCCTTTTAAATCCTCACTCATTCCACCCATTTCTCTTGTCTTTTAACTGCACAGAATGTTAGCAAGTAGCAAAGCCCAGAGGACGGATTTTGGTTATTAAATTTGAAAAGAATTTAAAGCAACTATAGTAATTAGTAGTCAATAAAATACTTTCAACCAAATCAAATTAATCTAGGTACTGTTTTATATTTTTAAATTGCCTAAGGCAAACTTTCATGATAAAAATGCTACAATCTCCACATCAGTAGTGATTTTAATGCCACAATTTGTATTAGAGAAAGCATTATTCACAAAAGACAAGCTAAGACTGAATTAAATCACAGTGATTAATTTGCTTGTGGGTTAAAGCTGAATTCAAAATATCTATAAAATTAAGTATGTGGAAGCGACAGAATGAAATCTCAGTAATTGGGGCGAACGTTTTCTCTAATTAGCTGAAATGCATCATTAAATTCTATTGTACCAGCAGCTGAAAAAAAATAGCTGTTTTAGAACTAACAAGAGAAGCGTTAGAACAAAGACATTTCATTTCACACATTATATTTCGATCTTTTTCAGTACATACTCAAAAGTTAAATTTGATAACAACCACCATTGATAAAATGTTTGAAACAAACAATTAACAAAATGTAAGATAAGAAACATATAGGAAGACAAATATTTCACTTATTGAGGAACAGCAAGTCTAAGAGAGGTCTCTAATATCAAATATGGTATAACTGTTAAAAATCAGATGCTGTTTACTGAAGCTATCCTCAAGTAAATCTACACTTCTAAGATTATGACTACAATTACAGGATTTATGTGATTACTGTCATTGAACTTTCATTTTCTGTTTTCTACCCTTGTATTTTAACAGGCTCAACCAATGTCATTCTTATTATCAAAAGTAAAGATGAATATAAAATAGTTAGATACACAGATGGATGGATGGATGAGATAAATAAGATAAAAAACAGATAGAGATGAGAGATAAGAGAGAGAAAGAAGATAGAAAGCTTTATTATGAAAGCCATATAAGCTCATTGGCTGCTGTGCTGAGAATAACCTATACAGGGATGGGGTGGATGCACAGACCAATCACTTGGCTACAGAATAACCCAGATAGGACATGATGGTGACTTGAACCAGCTGATCTCAATGGAGGTGGTGAGAAATGGAGGTGGAGCCAATAGGATTTGGGGGAAGTTTCAACGTGGAAGCTTTGTCCTAAGCAACTGAGGCGTGGAGTTTCCATTAAATGCATTGAGGAAGAATGTCAGTA